>NC_057798.1:387637095-387937095 GCF_018294505.1 Triticum aestivum | reverse complement strand
GGTTCCAAGGCGTCAGTTTCACAAACTTGGACTCAGAGATGGCACGTGCTGGTGTTCCCCTGGGATAATGAGTGGCCTCTCCCCGGAGAGTCAACCTACACACTAGCCTCGTCACTCGGGTTTCATGGCGCGTGTCAGACCACTAGTCTATCTCCTCTGGGAGACATACAAGTGCCACTAAGTCTTTCCTTGCAGTCAACATACCTCGATCAGTTGGGAAGCACGTCCACTCGGACAAATACCCCTTTCATGCAAAAGGGTGAAAATGAAGCTCCTCTGCGGATACAATGTACTCTTACAAATACCCCTTTCATGCAAAATCTAACGGTAGAAGTACTAATGGAAAGATTACTCCCTGGAGTGTCCAGCTTTTTCTATAGTCGGCAGTTTCCAAGCCGAATTCATTCACCGTGCCGAGAGCACGAAGATTCACTTGCGTGACCGAGTTCCAGGCTGAATTTATTCCATGTCGAGTGCATGAAGATCATTCCAACCGACTCAGCTCCAGGTTGAGCTTATTTACCATGTCAAGCACCTGAAGATGCATCCGATTGACTCAATTTCAGACTAAAAGATATTTACCGTGTCGACTGCGTGGAGATTTACCAGGAGACTTAAACCCTCTGCCCGACTCATCTTGTCCGACAGAGGCTCGGGGACTACACCCAGCGGGTGCACTCAGCGTGCCCCCACTGGAAGAGAACTCAGAAAGAAACATTTTGCTCGATGCAAAACCAGCTCCAGAATTACTCGACCTCCGAGTCAGAGAAGAACAAGTTCGATCAGTACCATCTAAGAAGAGTTTTAGTTCTCTCAGACCCCCGACGACTGCCCGCAGCCGACGGCGGTCTCAGGGACTACACCTAGTGGGTGCACTTAGCGTGCCCTCACTGGAGTAATCTCCACTTGGTACGGCCTGACCAGTCCGAATGATGAACAACAACAAAAAAGACAGGCTCTAAGACTCCCGCCGACTGCCCGCAGTCGACGACAGTCTCGGGGACTACACCCAGTGGGTGCACTCAGCGTGCCCCCACTGGAATGGTATCCACTCGGAACGGTCCGCCCGGTCCGAGTGACGGCCAAACAACAAAAAAAGACACGTTCCAGGAATGAAGAAATTCCAAGAAATCAGTTACTCGATGCGGGACCAGCTCCAAATCACTCCCAAAAAATTGCTATAAGGTGAGTTTAAGGCTCCTCCGTGGACCTGTTTTGAGCCTTCTTCCAGGACTCAAAGCGTGAAACTCATAAGTTTGGATCTAGAGCCGACTCGTATTGACGTTCCTCCGGGATAAGAATGGCATCTCACCGAGAGAGCTGTCCATGCGTCGATCTTGTTGCCTGGATTTAATGACACATCCATACTCTGATCACGAGTTAACCTCTTCCGAGAGATGATCGAATGTCACCAAGTTGCTCCTCGTGGGCACTTACCCTAGATCAGTCGGAAGCGCAGTACCGGAATCCATTGAGATTTTGTTCAAACCTTGGTTGTCTGAAAGTACGATGACAGCTACCGAGTATTTCCGTAATCACTCAGTCCAAGTTGTGTCTTTCACAAACTCGTTCTGCAAAATCACAATCGATTCGGGGGCTAATGTTGGGGATACACATAACAGGTAGGCCCAGGAAGGGTCAAAATATCATAAAGCATGGGGTCCACACAACACATGGGTCCAGATAAATTTCATACAGACATACTATCCACTCGAACAAGCAGCATACGATCCACTCGACTAAGCAGTATACCATCCACTCGGATGACAGTTCACCACTCGACCGCTCGACTCACTCGGATATACGAAGACCGGCAGGCAATAAAGCAGTCGGCATCATTCTCATGGTGAGGGCTTGGTAGTGGGCTGACATTATGGCATTCATGCCCCACTTTGTAACATAAGAGGTGAGGGGGTGGCGCACTCTATATAAGCCACCCCCACCACTAGACTGGGGGTTCTTTTCTTCCACCTCTCTCTCTTTTCACCATTAGTCTCAGGACTTAGCTCAGGCATGGGGATCCGTTCCTCTCTCTCACACACACATTGTAATCTCCGGATATATACTCAGATAAAACAAAGCCTCTCCGGAGCACGAGACGTAGGGTTGTTATCTCCACCGTGAGAGGCCCGAACTCGTTAAAACCACCGTGTCACCCATATGCATCTCGATAGATCATGCTCCGTTATCCTACCCCTATTCTACTGTCGGACTTAGAACCACGACACTCGAGAGGGCAGACTGCATCCTTCTCATCGCAGGAAACTGTGATGACGCTGATGCATCCTGCAATCTTGAGCACGTTGTAGCCATGGTGACTTGTCGCCATGAACTTGGTGAGGGCAGGATACCAAAGGATGTTGTTGTACCAGAGGACAATGTGGGTGACGTCGAAGTCACTGAGCTCGCTGTGGTGGTTGTTGCGCTTGCCGAAGGTGACAGGGAGGCGCACCTGCCCTATGGCGACGGTGGAACCGTCGGTCATCCCAGATAATGGCTTGGTTGGCATGAGCTGGTCATAGGGAACCTGAAACATCTCGAAGGTCTCGATAGAGACCACATTGAGATCAGCGCCACCATCGATGAGAGTCTTGTTGATAGAGATGTTGCTGATGGTGGGCGCGTAGAGCATGGGGAGCACCGGCGGCGGCCGAACACTTGAGGTGATCCTTGGGGTCAAAGGCAATGGCGTACTATGACCACCTTAGGAGGCGCACGGCCTCAAGCTTCGGGAGGGCCGCGTTCACCTCGCGAGAGAACTGCTTGTCGACGCAGTTCGAGGCGGGTGCCTGGGCACCACCAAGGATGCATGCGATCGCACGAGGTTCCTGGAAGCCCCCAGCCCCATCATCCTGACGGTTGTCATCATTCCTCCTTGGTGGCGGCGGTAGTGGAGGGAGCCTGACGTTGCCCTGAGGACGAGCCTCACGAGGCTGATTGTGCCAGGGGGCCATCGCGAGGATGATCACGCCAGCGATCCTCACGAGGCCGGTCGCGCCAGTCTTGACGAGGGCCGCGGTTGTCCCAGCGGCCTCCACCCTGGCCTCCTCCATGGCCGAAGCCACAGTCACCACGCTCGAGGTGGCATCCGAGGCGCTCGTCATGGAGCACCCTAAGCTCCTAGCAGCCATCGGTGTTGTGGATATGCACATTGTGGAAGACGCAGGACGGGCGGTTATCCCTGGCGGGCTCTGATGTCTACTACACAACCTTCTTCTTATAGACGTTGTTGGGCCTGCAAGTGCACAGGTTTGTAGGACAGTAGCAAATTTCCCTCAAGTGGATGACCTAAGGTTTATCAATCCGTCGGAGGCATAGGATGAAGATGGTCTCTCTCAAATAACCCTCCAACCAAATAGCAAAGAGTCTCTTGTGTCCCCAACACACCCAATACAATGGTAAATTGTATAGGTGTACTAGTTCGGCAAAGAGATGGTGATACAAGTGCAATATGGATAGTAGATATGGGTATTTGTAATCTGAAAAATATAAAAACAGCAAGGTAACTAATGATAAAAGTGAGCGTAAACGGTATTGCAATGATAGGAAACAAGGCATAGGGTTCATACTTTCACTACTGCAAGTTCTCTCAACAATAATAACATAGATAGATCATATAACAATCCCTCAACATGCAACAAAGAGTCACTCCAAAGCCACTAATAGCAGAGAACAAACGTAGAGATTATGGTAGGGTATGAAACCACCTCAAAGTTATTCTTTCAAATCAATCTATTCAGGAGTTCGTACTAGAATAACACCTTAAGACACAAATCAACCAAAACCCTAATGTCACCTAGATACTCCATTGTCACCTCAAGTATCCATGGGCATGATTATACGATAAGCATCACAATCTCAAATTCATCCAACCAACACAAAGTACTTCAAAGAGTGCCCCAAAGTTTCTACCGGAGAGTCAAGAAAATGAGTGCCAACCCCTATGCATAGGTTCATGGGTGGAACCCGCAAGTTGGTCACCAAAACATACATCAAGTGGCACGTGATATCCCATTGTCACCACAGATAAACACGGCAAGACATACATCAAGTGTTCTCAAAGTAAAGACTCAATCCAATAAGATAACTTCAAGAGGGGAAACTCAATTCATCACAAGAGAGTAGAGGAGGAGAAACATCATAAGATCCAACTATAATAACAAAGCTCGCGATACATCAAGACCGTGCCATAGAGAGAACACGAGAGAGAGAGAGAGAGAGAGAGATCAAACACATAGCTACTGGTACATACCCTCAGCCCCGAGGGTGAACTACTCCCTTCGTCATGGATAGTGCTGGGATGATGAAGATGGCCACCGGTGATGGGTTACCCCTCCGGCAGGGTGCTGGAATGGGCTCCCGAGAGGTTTTTGATGGCTACAGAGGTTTGCGGCGGCGGAACTCCCAATCTATCTTCTTCTTCGATGTTTTAAGGGTATATGGGAATATATAGGCGAAAGAAGTTAGTCGGGGGAGCCACGAGGGGCCCACGAGAGTGGAGGGCGCGCCCCCCTATCTCGTGGCCTCCTGAAGGTTCCTTTACTTCAACTCCAAGTCTCCTGGGTCACGTTCGTTCCAAAAATCACGCTGCCGAAGGTTTCATTCCAGACACCGTTTGATATTCCTTTTCTTCGAAATACTGAAACAGGCAATAAAACAACAATATGGGTTGGGCCTCCAGTTAGTAGGTTAGTCCCAAAAGTAATATAAAAGTGTATAATAAAGCCCGTAATCATCCAAAATAGATAATAGAATAGCATGAATGCTTCATAAATTATAGATACGTTGGAGACGTATCGGCATACCCAAGCTTAATTCCTGCTCGTCCTCGAGTAGGTAAATGATAAAAGAAAGAATTTATGAAGTGTGAATGCTAGAAGGTGCACAAGTTTGATCAATGATAATTTCAATCACCTTTTCTATCATGATTATAAGTCATAACAGTAGTTCATCTCATAAAACTTCTCACGAACAAGTAACAAGCAATTCACATGTTAAAGCATAGAGCATAAACTTTCTTGAAAACTAGCAAACTTCATACTCAGTCATCAAACAATTACAATTCATCTTATTTTCAGGAATAGCAAACTCCACATACTCAACTATCATATAGTCTTCTACAATTGCTAACACTCACGCAATACTAATGGTTATGGAGTTTCAATCGGACATTGAGAAAGATAGGGGCTTATAGTGTTGCCTCCCAACGTATTCACCTTTGGGTGATGTCAACAATAATAGTTCATGCTAACTTACATCCAGTTGGATATATATATTAGGATCACCCTAACACAAAGTGCTTGCCAAAGGATAAAATGAAAAAGGGAAAGGTGAAGATCACCTTGACTCTTGCATAAAAGTAAAAGACATAAAGTAAAAGATAGGCCCTTTGCAGAGGGAAGCAGAGGTTGTCATGCGCTTTTAGGGTTGGATGCACAAAATCTTAATGTGAATGAACGTCACTTTATATTGCACTTGCATATGGACCTTTATTATGCAGTCCGTCGCTTTTATTGCTTCCATAACAAGATCGTATAAAGCTATTTTCTTCACACCAAAATATCATACATATTTAGAGAGCAATTTTTATTGCTTGCACCGATGACAACTTACTTGAAGGATCTTACTCAATCCATAGGTAGGTATGGTGGACTCTCATGGCAAAACTGGGTTTAACGATATTTGGAAGCACAAGTAGTATCTCTACTTGGTGCAAGGAATTTTGGCTAGCATGAGGGGGAAAGGCAAGCTCAACATGTTTGAATGATCCATGACAATATACTTTAACTGAGATGTCGGAAAACGTAACCCATTACGTTGTCTTCCTTGTCCAACATCAACTCTTTAGCATGTCATACTTAATGAGTGCTCCCAATTATAAAAGATGTCTAGGATAGTGTATTTAGATGTGAAATCTCTGTTCCTTCAATATTCTTTCATGAATTGTTCAAATGACCAATACAATGCTTGCTAACCTCCAATAAATTTACAACCTCTACTTCTTAGATGTGAAGTCATTACTCCCCATGGGATAAGCAAATGAGGCATATATAATTTCATATTTATGACATTCAACTCATTCAACCATTTACTCATAGGATATAAGTGAAGCACACGAATAAATGACAAACTACTCCAAAAAGATATAAGTGAAGATCAATGAGTAGCTAAATAATTATGTAGCTATGCGAAGACTCCCTCTCATTTAAGAATATCAGATCTTGGTATTGTATTCAAACAGCAAGCAAAACAAAATAAAATGACATTGCAAGGATAACACAACTCATGTGAAGAAGCAAAAACTTAGGTTCAACCGATACTAACCGATAGTTGTTGGAGAAGAAAGGTGGGATGCCTACCGGGGCATACCCAAGCTTAGATGCTTGAGACTTCTTGAAATATTATCTTGGGGTGCCTTAGGCATCCCCAAGCTTGAACTTTTGTGTCTCCTTAATTCCTCTCATATCATGGTTTCTCTATTTCTCGAAAGCTTCATCCACAACAAACTCAACAAGAACTCGCGAGATAGGTTAGTATAAACCAATGCAAAACCTTATCATTTTCTACTGTAACAAATCACTAAAATTATTATTCAACATTGCATACTAAATGACTCTGCATATTTAATACTCCTATCCTCAAATAGAATCATTAAACAAGCAAAGATATGCAAACAATGCAAACACAACAGCAATCTGCCAAAACAGTACAGTCTGCGAAGAATGCAAGAGTATCAATACTTCCCTCACTCCAAAAATTATGAAATAAAATTCCCACTGTAGTAAATTTATCAGATCTCATTATGCAAAAAGTTTCAACACTATATCATGCTCTGACTTTTCTAGGGAATTTTTGCAACAGCGGTAAACTTTCTGTTTTGAAACAGCAACATGTATACTAACAAAATAAGCATCGCAAAGGCTATCCTTGACTTTTTTATTGAAACTAAAGATACAAAACATTGTTCTAAATAACTTAAAGCAAATACTAACAAAATAAAATGACGTTCCAAGCAAAACACATATCATGTGGTGAATAAAAATATAGCTCCAAGTAAGGTTACCGATGGACGAAGACGAAAGAGGGGATGCCATCCGGGGCATCCCCAAGCTTAGGCTCTTGGTTGTCCTTGAATATTACCTTGGGGTGCCTTGGGAATCCCCAAGCTTAGCCTCTTGCCACTCCTTATTCCATAGTCCATCGAATCTTTACCCAAAACTTGAAAACTCCACAACACAAAATTCAACCGAAAACTCGTAAGCTCCGTTAGTATCAGAAAATAAAACCACCACTTAGGTACTGTAACGAACTCATTCTAAATTCATATTGCTGTAATATCTAATGTATTCCAACTTCTCTATGGTTCATACCACTTAATACTAGCCATAGATGCATCAAAATAAGCAAACAACACACGAAAAACAGAATCTGTCAAAAACAAAACAGTCTGTAGTAATCTGTATCAAACGTATACTTATGGAACTCCAAAAATCCTACTAAATTAGGAAGTCCTAAGAAAATTTTGTACCAATCCAAATAAAAACGAATCAGATCAAGAGCACGTTTCTGTGAATTAAAAAAAACTAATTTACTTGGTGCAAAAGTTTCTGATTTTCAGCAGGATCAACACAACTATCACCGTAAGCTATCCTAAAGGTCTTACTTGGCACTTTATTGAAACAAAACCTATAAAACATGATTAATACAGTAGCATAATCATGTGAACACACAAAAACAGTAAGGATAAATATTGGGTTGTCTCCCAATAAGAGTTTTTCTTTAATGCTTTTCTAGCTAGGCATGATGATGATAATGATGCTCACATGAAAGATAAGAATTGAAACATAACGGGAGCATCATGAAGCATATGACTAGCACATTTAAGCCTAACCCACTTACTATGCATAGGGATTTCTTGAGCAAACAACTTATGGGAACAATAATCAACTAGCATAGGAAGGTAAAACAAGCATAGCTTCAAGATTTTAAGCACATAGAGAGGAAACTTGACATTATTGCAATTCCTACAAGCATATGTTCCTCCCTCATAATAATTTTCAGTAGCATCATGAATGAATTCAAAAATATAACCAGAACATAAAGCATTTATTTCATGATCTACAAGCATAGAAATTTTATTACTCTCCACATAAGCAAAATTCTTCTCATGAATAGTAGTGGGAACAAACTCAACAAAATAACTATCATGTGAGGCATAATCCAATTGAAAACTAAAATAATGATGACAAGTTTTATGGTTATCATTATTCTTAGTCATCACAATAATCATCATAGATAGCAACTTTGTTCTCATAATCAATTGGAACCTCTTCCAAAATAGTGGAATCATCACTAAATAAAGTCGACATTCTTCCAAATCCACTTCCATATTCATCACAATAAGATTCAACATCCTCCAAAATAGTGGGATCACTACTTCCTAAAGTTGACACTCTTCCAAACTCACTTTCATCAATATAATCATCATAAATAGGAGGCATGCTTTCATCATAACAAATATGCTCATCAAAACTTGGGGGACAAAAAATATCATATTCATCAAACATAGCTTTCCCAAGCTTGTGGCTTTGCATATCATTAGCATCATGGATATTCAAGGAATTCATACTAACAACATTGCAATCATGCACATCACACAAAGATCTAGTACCAAACATTTTAATGCATTCTTCTTCTAGCACTTGAGCACAATTTTCCTTCCCATCATTCTCATGAAAGATATTAAAAAGATGAAGCGTATGAGACAAACTTAACTCCAATTTTTTAGTTTTTCTTTTATAAACTAAACTAGTGATAAAACAAGAAACAAAAAGATTCGATTGCAAGATCTAAAGATATACCTTCAAGCACTCACCTCCCCGGCAACGACACCAGAAAAGAGCTTAGTTGACGGGGTGTGAGTGAGTGCCGCTTACCTAGCCTCCCTGGCAATGGCGCCAGAAAAGAGATTAGTTGACGGAGTGTGAGTGAGTGCCGCTTACCTAGCCTCCCCAGCAATGGCGCCAGAAAAGAGCTTGATGTATACTACACAACCTTCTTCTTGTAGACGTTGTTGGGCCTGCAAGTGCACAGGTTTGTAGGACAGTAGCAAATTTCCCTCAAGTGGATGACCTAAGGTTTATCAATCTGTGGGAGGCGTAGGATGAAGATGGTCTCTCTCAAACAACCCTGCAACCAAATAGCAAAGAGTCACTTGTGTCGCCAACACACCCAATACAATGGTAAATTGTATAGGTGCACTAGTTCAGCAAAGAGATGGTGATACAAGTGCAATATGGATAGTAGATATGGGTATTTGTAATCTGAAAAATATAAAAACAGCAAGGTAACTAATGATAAAAGTGAGCGTAAACGGTATTGCAATGATAGGAAACACGGCATAGGGTTCATACTTTCACTAGTGCAAGTTCTCTCCACAACAATAACATAGATAGATCATATAACAATCCCTCAACATGCAACAAAGAGTCACTCCAAAGCCACTAATAGCGGAGAATAAACGTAGAGATTATGGTAGGGTATGAAACCACCTCAAAGTTATTCTTTCGGATCAATCTATTCAAGAGTTCATACTAGAATAACACCTTAAGACACAAATCAACCAAAACCCTAATGTCACCTAGATACTTCATTGTCACCTCAAGTATCCGTGGGCATGATTATATGATAAGCGTCACACAATCTCAAATTCATCCAACCAACACAAAGTACTTCAAAGAGTGCCCCAAAGTTTCTACCGGAGAGTAAAGAAAACGTGTGACAACCCCTATGCATAGGTTCATGGGTGGAAGGCACAAGTTGGTCACCAAAACATACATCAAGTGGCACGTGATATCCCATTGTCACCATAGATAAATACGGCAAGACATACATCAAGTGTTCTCAAAGTAAAGACTCAATCCAATAAGATAATTTCAAGATGGGAAACTCAATTCATCACAAGAAAGTAGAGGGGGAGAAACATCATAAGATCCAACTATAATAACAAAGCTTGCGATACATCAAGATCGTGCCATAGAGAGAACACGAGAGAGAGAGATCAAACACATAGCTACTGGTACATACCCCCAGCCCCGAGGGTGAACTACTCCCTCCTCGTCATGGATAGGGCCAGGATGATGAAGATGGCCACCGGTGATGGGTTCCCCCTCCGGAAGGGTGCCGGAACGGGCTCCCGAGAGGTTTTTGGTGGCTACAGAGGCTTGTAGCGGCGGAACTCCCGATCTATCTTCGTCTTCGATGTTTTTAGGGTATATGGGAATATATAGGCGAAAGAAGTCGGTCGGGGGAGCCACGAGGGGCCCACGAGAGTGGAGGGTGCGCCCAGGGGGGTGGGCGTGGCCCCCTATCTCGTGGCCTCCTCGAAGGTTCCTTTACTTCAACTCCAAGTCTCCTGGGTCACGTTCGTTCCAAAAATCACGCTCCCAAAGGTTTCATTCCGTCTGGACTCCGTTTGATATTCCTTTTCTTCGAAATACTAAAACAGGCAATAAAACAGCAATACGGGCTGGGCCTCCGGTTAGTAGGTTAGTCCCAAAAGTGATATAAAAGTGTATAATAAAGCCCGTAATCATTCAAAATAGATAATAAAATAGCATGAATGCTTCATAAATTATAGATACGTTGGAGACGTATTAGGCTCGTCGTGGTCACGGCCACACTTCATCTCGGCCTCTGCCGCTAGCATAGTGGGGCCCTTGCACTTCGCTTCCTTGGCCTTGGCCGTCTTTTCTTCAGGGTCAGCCTCATGGTGATCGAGCAAGAAAAGGCGGCCCTCTTCAGCCCTGGCACACTTGTCCGCCAAGTTGAACATCTCCAGCGCCGAGCATAAGTCGTCGTGGATGGTGAGCTCCTCACGCATCTTGACGTCCTTGACACCCTCAGTGAATGCCGAGATGATGGCTTTGTCCAAGGCCTTCGGGATCTTGAGGCGAACATTCGTGAAGCGTTCTATGTACTTGTGGAGGGTCTCTCCCGACTGCTCCTTCACGCGCCGTAGGTCGTTAACGGCAAGGGCGCGGTCATGGGTGCCTTGGAAGTTGGCGATGAACCGCTCGTGGAGTTCATCCCACGTGGAGATCGAGCCTTCAGGGAGGTGCCACAGCCAGGAGAGCGCGCTGTCCTTGAGGGCCATGAGGAACCAGTTTGCCATGACCTTGTCGTCACCATTCGTCGCCTCGATGCGCAGCGAATAGAGCTGGAGGAATTCCGCAGGGTCGGGGGTGCCGTCGTAGTACGGTGGTAGGTCTGGCTTGAACTTGCTGGGCCAAACGACGCGGCATAGCTCTCGGGTGAAGGTGCGGCAGCCCGCCACTCTCACGGATGCGGCTCATGCAAGGGGAGCTTGGCCTTAATGTCCACGCGCTACAGCCTCCAGAGCTGCGGGATCCTGATGCTGGCGCGGCGGTGCGGGGAGCACACGTGCATCGCACTGCGGCCGCTGCACCACTTGACAGCTGGCCTCATCCCGTGTCGGCGTTGGTGTCCCATGCGGCGTGTCGTGTGGATGTGCGTCATGCCTGGGCTCGACGTCGGTGCTGCGCAGAGAAGGAGGAGCTACGCCATGAGCTATCACTACAAAAAAAATACACTTCCGTGATGATACGTGTTTGTCACAGTAGGTCACGTTTTTTGTCATGCATGTACATCCATGATGATTTTATGACAGAATCAAGATAGTCATACCTGTGCTGTCGTAGAAGTGTTCCATGACATTACCAAAATTATCATCACGGAAGTGTCCACTTCCATGACGATAAATCGCGCGTCACAGAAGTGCTTTCATCAAGGGTGACCGACACGTGGCATCCACCGTAACAGAACGTCATTAAGCTATCGGGTCGGGTTTTGGATCCGATAATTCGTTAACAGCCCCGAACAATGGGAAATTTCCACGTGTAAAATTCTTATTGGCCGGACAAAACACGTGCCAGCTCGTCAGTGGGTCAGATAGGCGCCTATGATATGTCGACATGTGCCACGGCCCACCACTGGCCCATTTAGCTTACAAAGCCGGCCCGTTTGACTTGGTCAAAAGTTAACGGGCTGGCCCATGAAAAGCTTGTTAACGGTCTCTTCGCAAATAGCCCATTTACGACCTGTTAACTCACGGCCCGTTAGGCCCTAAAGGAAATCGGCCCAACAACGTCATGTGGGCCGTCGAATATAACACCGGCCCATTTCACTTTCGGCCCATGTATGGCCCACGACGTCTTTTGGCCCATATGAGGCCTTCGTGTCTTTCGGCCCTTTACAGGCCCACGGTGACTCTAGCCCATAATGAACATTATTTTTCTTTGTACCCGTTAACAGCCCGTGATTTACATGGGCCGTTACCAGCTCGTGTTAGCTTTCGGCCTATTGACGACCCATACGTTCTTGGGCTCCTTTTCGGCCCTCGATTACTTCCGGCCCGTTACTGGCCTGTTCTCCTAATGGGCCAAATTCGGCACATGGCAAGAGTCGGCCCATTACTAGCCTGTTACCCTAATGGGCCAAATTCGGCGCATGGCAAGAGTCGGCCCGTTTCTGGCATGTTCACCCGTTGCACCGTTTCCAGCACGTCCTATATTATGGCCCATTAATGACCCGTTATGCCTGTGACAAAATTAAGCCTTTGCTGTCCTACGGCCTGTTAACGCAATTATGCCCGTTTACGGCCCATGTAGACCCATTTATCCGATGGCCCGAGGCCCACCGATTCTACGGCCCTGTTGGAGGCCCATTTATCGATGGCCCGTAGGACACCCATGGATCCTATGACCCGTAGGAGACCCAAGGATCCTACGGCCCGTATATGGCCCATGGTAGTTGCGGCCACTAGCAAACCAGGGAAAAAGAAGACTAGGAAATAAATAAGGCCGAAACTAATGCTAGGCTATTAAGGCGATTGCACAGATTACATCCACTCAGCATCAAAGATCGCCACCAGTGCAAATATAGGGAACACCCTACACTATACAAAAATGGCTTGCTGTTTTCTTCAGCTGGTGGCTGCACGTTAAGAATAAATTTTGTATCGCACCAAAACAAATTACAACTATACAACAAATGGAAGGTTGGCATAAAACTTAACAGTCTAGCAGATAAATGCACCACCAGAAGTTCAGAAGCTTAGTTCATTTGACCTGACTGTTACGTTTTCATGCTGTATTGTCTGATGGAGCATCATAACCCTCGCCTTCATTTCCCCTAGGCTCCTGAACAACATAGCAAATGTCTGATAGTCTGGTTTCAAAACCATGCATATCTTGACAACATCGAACAATGTCTCTCCTTGTTTCACAAAGGGTTTCTGTTAGGGAATGGACTTGTGTCTGGAGCGCAGATACAACATTGTTTTGAGCTTGCATATCTTGATCATGAGGTAGTTTGGACGATATTGCCTTAACAACCAACCAGTATTAGGCAGGAACGTGGTTTTGGCACTGTTAGTGGACAGGTACTGACCCATTGCAGCAAGAGCTGACATTGCGGTTATAGTTGTCTCGCCACCTTCAGAAGGTGGCGGTTCCACCATTTTTTCCATAGCTCGCTGAAAAGTTGAGGTTTTACATTAGTAGTACCAGAACAGAAGATATTAAGGAGGCGGCAAAACCAAACAAAATAGCTTTGGTCTATATACAAAACTTATTCTGGTGAACCCATGTAAAATATTAGTTGTATTTTATTGCAAAGTACATAATAAAACCAGGTTCCAAACATATGACCATGTACCATCGCTAATGTATTGTCTATTTCTTCACATTGTATTGAGGGCTAAGGATAAAGAGACAAAGTTTATAATACGGTAAGCATAGTATGGCATCATTCATATCACAAAACAACTGAGAACAGACAAACATGCAATTGTAACATTGTGTGGGCAAGTCTAGCACGAAACTAGATTACAAGTCAAGATCAAAGGAACATCACTCCTCTCTTTTAAACCTTGTAAGGTGGAATGATACGCTAAGACAATTGTGTATAAAATTGAAAAGAGTAATAGACATTGGCTGCAAACCATGCAGTTCAAGGCACAAGTCAGAGTAAGTAGTAGTTAAAAGGCATGAGGATTAAGGACTTACAATAGCGGCTTTGACTGGTGTAGTCATGCCCTTCTTCTTGCTGGTGTGACAGTCCTTGAAGATTTCCATAGCATTTGGTTCAAGTACTTTTTGGTCCTTGCGGGCTTTCCTCTGCATTTCGAACAAGTCAATATAGATCTGATAATATGGTACAGCGAAAAGAGTGAAACAACAGCTAATTACAAGAGCCTCGCAGTGTGCAATATAGCTACGAGATCTTGTCGTCTGTTGGAATTTCACTTTTGTACGGTTGGCCTTGTTCTTTGAACAGTTCACCTACAAGAAGATAGATTTGTATGGCACATGCGTAAATAGGACTTCAACATGTGATCTGATCAGGTACAACGTCAACAATTTTGGCATATAATATTTTGATGAGGGATGGCTCCTCTCCCACCCACCCACCCTCCCACCCCACGGCCTAGGTTTTCCGGTGATCTACACTTCTAGCCAGTGAATTGTGGATCTTCCCCGCTCATCTACTCCGGCGTGCTTTGATCTACACAGCTACACCCATCTCCTATGGGTACCTTTGGTGGATCAATGTTGGATTTGGATTTCTCGGCGGGCTCCATCTTTGCAGATAAGCTTTTCATTTCTTGTGGGAGATCTGTTCATCCCTCGGATGACACGAGCCATTTCATTATGGTTGTGTCCTTTAGCCGACATGATTTCCGTCGTGATGAGGATTCTGTGGCGGCTGCATTGGAATCAGCGATTGGGGGATCGTCCATTGATTTGTCGGTTCAACTCATCAAGGGCAAGGTATTTTCTTTCATTGTTTCCTACAAGAAAGTTGGCCTTTGCATTCTCCAGTTGAGATCGTTTGCATGCCCGCATTTCAAATGTTATTTTCATCTTTGGGGGAATGGTTGTCCAAATTGGAAACATGAGTTAGAGATCTGGAGAAAGGAGTGTGACGCTGAGTGGATTATGGTTAGTCCCTCCAAAAAGCGTGCTACTTTGGGTTTGATTGCTATGCATAAACCACTGTCAAAATCCTCTCTCAGATCGGGTTCATCGACAAGGAAGAAAATCTCCTTTGCCACGTTCCAGCAGTATCCAGCTTGTAAGGGTTATAGATACCCAGCTACCCAGCTCTGTGTTAATGCGGTTTCTGAGGCCGGCTATGAACTTAATCCTAGTGAAAAGGTGATCATGCCATCACCACCGGCGAGCAACCTCCAGTGGACGGTGGAGACGCCACCCATCTCTTTCGGAACGACCAACGTCCCTGCCAAGAATATTGCCGTGATTTCTGGGATTACACCGATCTGTTTAGGCAATGACACTACTAGGAAAAGGGCTATAGATGATATGGCCACTAATGGCGCACCAGACATGTGGTGCGCCACTACTATATAGCAGTGGCACACCATGTGTCGGTGCGCCATTAGTGTGATAGACACTAATGGTGCACCAGACCCATGGTGCGCCACTAGTAACAAATTTTTTTCCAAAAATACTAATGGCGCACCAGGGCACAGTGCGCCATTACTAGTTTTAACTAGTAATGGCGCACCAGCCACACAGTGCGCCACTATTTTTTTTTGCAAAACTACTAATGGCGCATGAGGGAGTCCTGGACGGGGGGGGGGGGGTCCGGATAGCCGAACTATCATCATTGGCCGGATTCCCACGGAGGAGGAACAACACGGTGACTCTTCTTCTACATTAAGGACAAGCTACGTCTGAATTCCCGACCCCTCCATGCCGGATTCCCGCGGAGGAACGAACATTGATCAAACCCTGAACCTAAAGTCAGGCAATGGGCCGGATTCGTTGCACAACATCCAACAAGCCAAACTTCCAAGTTCGGAAACTTTCCGGCCCCTGAGTCTTAGATTGGACGGGGTTCCGAATTTAATTCCACCCGCCCACCCAATCACAAGCGATCTATCCCGAATCCGGCAAGAGCTTGCTGAAACAGTACATCATTACTGGGCCAGATTCCTCCTGGTTATGGACAGGATAAAGGACTACCGTGAGGAAACCACAATCTCAATTTTCTGCAATAATTGCACGAACAAGGGAATCATGAACGCCATAAGTCGTCGCGAAATTACATGCTTCGCCGATCTGGCGTCCATAGTACAAAAGTACTGTGCGATGGAGAGCGCCTAGAAAACCCAAACCAAATTTTGGGACAGTCCGGCTCCGAACACAACCCTAGTACGAAATAAAAAGGTGCATCATATTCAGGCACCTGGGTTAAAAACCAAAAAGCAAAAAACCCTTAAAGGGCACGGAACCGTACTGGAGGGATGGGTCAACAGACCTTTCAAAATTCATAGCATAGAGGGCACCACTCCAACGCATAGCCTTCGAGCATGTTGGATACTACGGCAGGTGGCCAAAAGTGGCGAAGAGCTTCTAGCCCCAGAGAACTAGCCCAATAATACCAGTACGGTATTGACAGTCTTCGAGACTTTCGCATCAAACAATATGCGAAAATGAACACTCCGCAGCCTCGCCGAAGTCTACGAAATAGCAACAGTAAATCCATGGAGTGACACGGCTATTACCTTTAATGCCAGTGACGAACCTAAATTCCGAACAGCCCGAGCACCAGCCGCATTGGTCCTTAGTCTAATAGTGGACGGCTTTCGCCTTACTAAGGTACTCATGGATGGCGGCAGCGGATTAAACCTCATCTACGAGGAAACCCTTCGAAAAATGGAAGTAGACTGGAGCCGCATTGAGCGAAGCAACACAACCTTCAAAGGAATAATCCCTAGTCGGGAAGCATGCTGCACAGGAAAAATCACACTAGATGTGGTATTCGGCTCGCCGGACAACTACAGGTCCGAGGAGATCATGTTCCATGTGGCCCCGTTCAGCAGCGGATATCACGCTTTATTAGGACGAGAGGCATTGACAATTTTTCAAGCTATACCCCATTACGGGTACATGAAGCTCAAAATGCCCGGGCCCAACGGAATCATCACCCTTGCTAGTGATCCGGACGTAGCACTCCGCGCCGAAAATAAGACAGCCGCACTAGCCCTTGAGGCGCTATCTGAAGCCCTAGCGGCCGAGGAACTCACAGCGCTGCGCTCCACGGTGAACAAGGACGACGTGATACTTGACAAAAGATCCAAGTCCACCTCTTTTAAGCCAGCAGACGAAATAGTCAAATTCCATGTCCATCCAATGGACCCTACAAAAATGGCTTCCATTGGGGCACAATTAAACACTGATGTAGACGCCGCACTACGAGAATTCCTACGAGAATATTGGGATATTTTTGCCTGGCACCCTTCAGACATGCCAGGGGAATCCCACGCCGGCTGGCAGAGCACAGCCTAAATATCCTAAAAGGATTCAAGCCAGTCAAACAGGCTCTTCGGCGATTTTCCGAACCCAAAAGACAGGCAATGGGAGAGGAGCTAGCCAAACTATTAGAAGCCGGATTCATCAGAGACATAAAACATCCGGACTGGCTAGCAAACCTGGTAATGGTACCAAAGAATGACAAATCCTGGCGCCTGTGTGTCGATTTCAAGGACCTTAACAAGGCTTTCCCAAAGGATCCCTTACCCCTTCCCCGCATCGATCAAATTATCGACGCTACCGCAGGACACGATTCATTGTGCTTCCTCGACGCATACTCCGGCTTCCATCAAATCAAGATGGCAGAGCCAGACTAAGCCGCAACGACATTCATTACTCCATACGGACCATTCTGCTTCAACACAATGCCCTTCGGGCTCAAAAACGCTGGCGCAACATACCAGCCGCATGATTCAGACATGTCTGGCAAACCAGATCGGCAAAACAGTGGAGGCATACGTAGATGATGTGGTCGTCAAATCCAAACACGTCGAAACTCTAGTAGACGACTTGAGGCTCACATTCGACAATCTCCGAGCATATGACATTAAGCTCAACCCGTAAAAATGCGTCTTCGGCGTGCCAGCCAAAAAGCTCTCGGGCTTCATTGTATCCGGTAGAGGAATTGAAGCAAACCCAGCCAAGATCCGAGCTCTGTCACAATTGGGTATCCCAAAAGACCTCAAGCAAATACAAAAATTGACTGGATGCGTGGCGGCTCTAAGCCACTTCATCTCCCGCTTAGGAGAAAAGGCATTACCCCTTTATCGCCTCCTCCGGCGCACCGAACACTTCGAGTGGACGGATGCCGCCACGGCCGGAATCGAAGAAATAAAGGCCATATTGGCAAGAAATCCGGTCTTGGCCGCGCCCAACGTGGGCGAACCAATGCTATTATATATCGCGGCAACACATCAAGTTGTAAGCGCGGTGCTCGTCGTCGAACGAGAAACGGACGGACATAAGTTCCCTCTTCAAAAACCAGTGTACTACGTATCCACTGTCCTAACTCCATGCAAATCCCGGTATCCACATTATCAAAAGATAGCGTACGCAGTGTTCATGGCATCCCGGAAGCTCCGACACTACTTTCAAGAGTGTTCGATAACAGTAGCCTCCGAAGTACCTCTCAATGACATTATAAACAACCGCGACACGACAGGAAGGATCACAAAATGGGCCATCGAGCTCCTACCATTCGACATAACCTATAAACCACGGTGAGCTATCAAGTCGCAAGTTTTGGCCGACTTCATTGCCGAATGGACTGAAGCCGAACTCCCCAAAGAGTATGGCGCATATTCTAACTGGATCATGCACTTCGACGACTACAAAATGTTGGCTGGCCTAGGGGCTGGCGTTGTCCTGACGTCCCCAACCGGGGACACAGTCCAATATGTACTTCAGATAATGTACACGGAGTCCAACAATGCAGCCGAATATGAGGCCCTTCGACATGGCCTCTGGATGGCGGTCTCCATGGGCATTAAACGCCTAGAGGTGTGAGGGGATTCGAACCTCGCGATATCCCAAATAAATGGAGACTTCGACAGCAAGGATCCAAAAATGGCAGCTTACCGTAACGTCGTTTTGAAAATGTCAGCTCGGTTTGAAGGGCTCGAATTTCACCATATCGCCCGGGATAATAATCAAACGGCGGACGTATTGGCACGCATCGGCGGAAAGCGTGATGTCGTCCCTCCCAACATCTTCCTGGAACGGCTTTTCAAGCCATCCGTACTATGGGAAGGGGAGTCCGGAAATAATAATCCGGACCCAACCGCACTGCCTGACACCGCACATTCTGACACAATCGGTGGTTCTGCCAATGAAACAACACCTTCAGCCCACGAAATAATGGCAGTCATTGCCCCGTGGACCGAGCCATTCCTAGCTTACTTAACTAGACAGGAACTTCCCGAGGAACAAAGCGAGGCCCGCTGCATAGTACGGCGATCTAAAGCCTATAAGGTCCATGAGGGAGAGCTTTATAAGAAAAGCACAACCGGTGTCCTTCAAAGGTGCATCTCTGAAGAGGAAGGGCGAAATCTTCTGGCTGAAATTCATGCCGGACTCGATGGGCACCACGCCGCAGCCCGGGCCCTTGTAAGCAAGGCCTTTCGTATAGGTTTTTGTTGGCCAACGACCCGAACAGACGCTCAGGGTTTAGTCCAACGATGCGTTGGTTGCCAGTTCTTTGCTAATCAAAGCCACATGCCACCCACTGCCCTGAAAACTATACCCATCACCTGGCCGTTTGCGGTCTGGGGGCTTGACATGGTTGGACCTCTTAAAGGGGGAACCCACAAGCAAAAATACCTATTGGTCATGGTGGATAAATTCACCAAATGGATAGAGGCCAAGCCAGTTAAGACGGCCAAATCTGGACCCGTGATAGACATCATATCAGGGGTAGTACATCATTACGGTGTCCCCACAGCATCATCACTGATAACGGCACAAACTTCACGGCCGATGAGGTTAAACTCTGGTGCAAAAACATGGGCATCAAGCTCGACTACGCTTCAGTCTATCACCCTCAAACTAACGGTCAAGTCGAGCGAGCAAATGGTCTAATCATGAGCGGCATTAAACCCAGACTAGTGCGGTCCCTCAAGGAATCTAACACGCACTGGGTAGAGGATCTCGACTCCGTACTCTGGGGGCTGCGGACCACGCCGAATCGCACTACCGGATTCACACCATTTTTCATGGTGTACGGTGCAGAGGCAGTTTTGCCCTGCGACATAATTCATGACTCACCTCACGTGCGTATGTATGAAGAAAGAGAAGCCGAGTTGTATCGGCAGGACAGTTTGGATACCTTAGAGGAGGAGCGCGACATGGCAAAAGCTCGTTCCGCATTCTATCAACAGCAGGCTCGAAGATATCAAAGCAGAGAAGTACGGGCCAAAACTTACAATGTTGGCGAACTAGTTCTACGCCTGCCAGACAAGAAAAAGGACAAACTCCAGCCCAAATGGGAAGGTCCCTTCATCATCGACCAAGTCCTGACCGGAGGAGCATACCGTCTGCGAAATGCATCGAACAACCGACTCGAGCCGAACCCATGGAACGCAGCCCGTCTCCGGAGATTCTACGCCTAGCGCCGGACTCTGAGTTCGTCTCCTTCCTCCGTCCACATTTTATACTTTAGCTGTCTTTTGCTTCTCTCTTTCTCCCTCCTTTTTTCCTAAAGCCTTTGAAGGCTGATCTGCGCATTGTTCGCACACACTTGACGTGCTGCTTACACTCATTATACCTGGGGGCTTCTTTAACAGAAGCTTATTTATACGGGCTTCATGCCCAACACATGTGTCACACTTCCGCATGTACCTTTTATTCACCATTATATGCATCGATATGACTTAAGTTTTGGCCAAGATGGGTTGCCTGGCTCCTGTGCTTACCCCTACGTTCCCGATTGTTCGGCTAGGAGGTAAAGGGAGCACCTCTGCGATTGTTACTGCCGGGTCAGCCGGATGTGTACCTCAGACTGGGTGAAGCCGAAAGCTAGCGTCCTTAAGGGAATATTCGGTCGGTGAACTAAAAGACGGTTTCTTACCTATTTATTTATCTGCCCCCAGATGCTTTCCTGCTTTTTTTGCAGTCCGGACATGCACTTTAGGGCATGCCTCCCAGGGAAAGGAACCCCTAACGGAACTATTCTCCCTGGAAGATGTTTCTTAGTAACCATGTAATATAACATAACTAGTTGGGCACTTGTCTGCTAAAGCACTAATGACCCCTACGCCTGGTCTCCATGCATGACCCGATTTTTTTACATATAACCGCGAGGGTATTCGGACACACTCCAGACTGTCGGGTCCCGAGGTTGAAGCGAAAAGGTCCGCAATGACAAACGATCTACAATCCGGCTAGAAGGCATTTTACATGTCATTTTAAATTACATAGTCAAATTGACTGATTGTATTCCTCTTCTATACCATCTAACAGGCTGCCTAGTTTACAGTCCCGCTGGGAATACTTTGCGGCCAACTCTACTTGGCTGTACATTAAGCTCAGAGGGATCTCCTTCCCATCGGGCCCCACAAGTCCGACCTCGGCCATGTGGTTTGGATCGGCCTTCGTGTACCTCGTCTTCACCATGGCCCAGACCTCCCTGACGCCTTAACGGCAGGCCGATATCTTCCACAGACGGAAGCGCCGCCTTGCTCCCTGAAGCTTCTCCACAAGCCCTCCAAGACCCTCGGGTAGGGAGACAGACGACCATAAGGCCTGGGCGACGCCGCTCATCACCTGCCGAACTCGTTCGTGCAGTTGCAACAGCTCGGGAAGTTGGTCACCCGTTGAACCAGGCATTTCCTTTGCAGGACGGCCTGTGAGCATACCTACAGATATATTCTGGTTAATCGACTTCCTCGCCGAACTCTTGTTTTCAAAAGTTCGTTCAAGCACTTACTATAAATGCCGCGACGAAGCCGCAGATTCTCCTTCACAGAGTAAGACAGCTGGACCCGAACATCTTTTAGTTCCTCGCCCAGCTGAGTGTTGGCATCTTGGAGGTTATTTTTCTCCTGCCGCACCCTTGTCAGCACCTTCTCGCCGGCCTTTAGCTGGCGTAGTAGCTGCTGCCTATCCGGATCTAGTCCGGCACCATCTGCAATATTATTGTCAGACCCATTCACACGCCGCACTTCACAAACTACTTCTCTTTCGGAAGTATATATTACCGGAGGGGGTCTCTGTGGCTCCTCCCATGGCGGCTAGTGTGGCCACAAGTTGGGCCTTGCACTCTTGAAGCTCCTGGGACAGGTGGGTATTCTTCTCCGTAAGGTCCTGCATAACAAATGATCATTAAATCAGTTATTCTAACTATTTTAAGTCTCGGGGGCTACTGGCATATATAACTGTCAAAATTCCTCACTCGTATGTCGTTCACATACTGCTCCGTGGCTCTGGCTAGACCATCTTGAGTAGCACAGAGGTGCGCATCACCCGAATTAAAGGCATTTAACGCCTAGGGGGAGAAGCATGCGTCACGAAGAACTGTCCGGCGGAGCCTCTGATTCATGGCGCTCTCCACCTCAGATCGGGTGGCGGACAACCTGTCGGTGTCCTCCGTTGGAGGAGCACCCGACGCGTGCCTTGCGTTTGCCTCCCCCTCCGGACCTAGTGTTGGAGCCTGGCCGGTGGAGGCGGGATTGGCAACCTCTCCGGGCACAGTCCGGCGAGCGCTCTTTCTCCTGAAAAAACCATGAGCGTTAGTATGCCTTCTAGGAATCTTTTTCGGAAACACGAGGGCGTGCCATACCGTTGCGGCGACGTCTCGATTCGCGCCACACTTCTTTTCCGCCTGCTGGGCCGAGCTGCCCCTTGTTGGTCAGCCGCCGCGGGTTCGGCTTCCCACCTCAAAGGCACCTCATGCGGAGCACCATTGGTATACGGTGGTCAGAAATAAGCATGGATGAGTAATGGTATCAGGACTCCGGTCACACTTACCTGGGAAGCCAGAGATATACCGGGGTAGTCGGCCGTAATGGCGACCAAAGCATTGTCCATGCTAAGTTGGTGGAACACCCCATTGATCAGCTCCACCTTTATGTCTGGATCCTCTTCGGAGGCCGGATCAAGGGATCGTTCCGGATCCTCTAGTTGTGGAGCCAGGCTGTGTATATCCTCTACGGCTCGGCGCAGTTCCTGCGTCGAAATCACAAAGTCCGCTTACCCAGCTCCGAGGGTTGTTCATCGAAAATCCATTCAATGGACTCGCATGGAGGTAGTCCTCCTTCTCCCCCTTGTATAAGCCGGACATGATCTTCACCAGATGGGAAATCGATCCCGGCCCCTTGCGGCCATGACGGGTGGCATCATCCTCCCCGTTGAAATCCCACATGGGGTGGCCCCTATATTGGAGCGGCTGCACCCCTCGCATGATGCACGTGGCCATGACTCCAATCATGGTTAATCCGGAATGAGCCAATAACCTTATTCGGCCCATCAGATATTGAACGTCCCTATCATTCTCCCATTGAGGGCTCCGCGGGCGCCAACTCAGGCGTTTCTTCAGAGGAGCGTTGCTGAACTCCGGGAGGCCGATCCGAACTGGGTCCGGCAGTGGGGCGTCTTCCATATAAAACCATTCCGAAGGCCAGTCTTTGGACGCCTTCTTCGGGGTTCCGGATAGATATCCGGTCCCGGCGATGCGCCATATTTCGGCTCCGCCCACTTGATATATCGACCCCTCGTGAGAACGGGGCACGAGGCAGAACAATCTCTTCCACAATGCAAAATGGGCCTCGATGCCCAAGAACAGCTCGCAAAGGGCTACAAAGCCCGCGATGTGCAGGATGGAGGCAGGCGTGAGGTGGTGAAGCTGGAGTCCGTAGAACTCCAGGAGCCCCCGGGGAAACGGATGTACGGGAAATCCGAGTCCCCTTATTAGATAAGGGACGAAGCATACCCGCTCTCCTTTGGAGGGATTGGGGACGCTCTCCGCCTGCTTTCCGCCCTTGTAAGTGGCAAGTCCGGCTCGAACTGGAACCATAAAGGCGGGGGGAAGAAATCCCTCGGCTTGGAGCGTCACTAGCTCACTATGCGGGACTGAGCATCTCCCCCAATCTCCTGGCTAAGGGCTGGGAGCGCGAGAGGAGGAGCCGCATCGATTATCCATGATGGAATGGATTTTTGGTCAGAGGCGCTCCGATGAATACTCGCGGAAGGAGGATGGTGTGATTCGGATCTAGATCCTCACCTCTCTTTATAGGCGGCTTATTCACGCAGCTAGGGGGTAAAATGTAAAAATACCCTGGCCTTTCGCATTTGCACGACACGTGGAAGATGGCCATTATTGGACGTGGAAGCCAAGGAGCGCAGCATTTAAGCCGGACACCATTCGGTGAGTACATGGAATTTGGAGAAGAACCCGCCTTGCAATGCCGAAGACAATATGCGCGCCGGACTCGTCGTCATTGAAGCCTGGTTCAGGGGCTACTGAGGGAGTCCTGGACTAGCGGGTGTCCGAATAGCCGAACTATCATCATTGGCCGGACTCCAAGACTATGAAGATACAAGATTGAAGATTCTGTCCCGTGTCCGGATGCAAGCTTGGCAATACGGATATGTAGATCCCCTACCATTGTAACCGACTCTGTGTAACCCTAGCCCTCTCCGGTGTCTATATAAACCGGAGGGTTTTAGTCCGTAGGACGAATAACAATCATACCATAGGCTAGCTTCTAGGGTTTAGCCTCCTTGATCTTGTGGTAGATCTACTCTTGTACTACCCATATCATCAATATCAATCAAGCAGGATTACCTCCATCGAGAGGGCCCGAACCTGGGTAAAAACATCGTGTCCCTTGTCTCCTGTTACCATCCGCCTAGACGCACAGTTCGGGACCCCCTACCCGAGATCCGCCGGTTTTGACACCGACAGCGCACCACCAGCTGGTGCGCCATTAGTAACCAGGGTTACTAATAGCGCATTTGTAGGTGGTGCGCCATTAGTAACCTGGGACCAGCTAGATATTTTGGACAGCCACACCTACACACTCACTTTCCTCACTTCATTCTCTCCACCTCCTCCTCCAAGCTTGTCTCGGCTGCCTCCTCCCCCTCACCTCATTTGCACCATAGATTCATCCAAATTAAGTGGTTAAATTACCTTTTTTTGATAGTTAAGTAAGGGGAAAGCTATCTTTATGTTGTAGATCTACTTTTTTCTCCCTCCAACAACGTGCACATGCACTTTTTATGGCCTAGCTAGATCTATGTATGTTTGTGGTGTTGCATATGTTTGTGGTGTTGCATATATGTTTGTGTTTGCAGGTACCGGTATTTGAAATTCGATAGTTGCCAATATTTTGTCGGTGTTGATTCATTTCCATTTCGGCGAGAATTTTGGCACTATGCATTCTTTTTGGTCCTATTTTTAGGCAAAGTCATGCCAATTTTTTTCTTGGTTCTCAAATATTAATTTGCTCTACCCCGCAGGCGACCATGGTCCGCACGATGACCGAAGGCATCATGAATAGGTTTCTGAGCTCCACGAAGGCTGAGATGCTTCAAAAGAACGAGACAGAGATAAGATGTCTATGTCGAAGATGCAAGCTGAGGAGCCTTATGGACCCGGATTCCGTACAGGTGCGGGACCACCTGCTCTTGCGTGGTTTCATGGATGGCTATCGGTGGCAAGGTGATGAAGATGATTATGAACTCGTCCATGGGGGCCGGGCAAGAAATGAGGAAGGGCAGCAAGACAACCACAGCGAGGGCGAGCGAGAAGATGAAGAATCTCCAGGACATGATCACGAAGTAGATGCAGTACACAGTCATCATGTAGAAGATGCCGGACATGATGATGAGGAAGATGCCGGAGCAGATGAAGGGTATGATCATGAAGATGAAGATGCCGGAGCACACGACGATGGACCATCAATGGGCTGGGTGCAGGACCCTCATATTCAAGAGCTGCTTCTTAAGCAGACGGATAACTCAAGAGCTGCCACCCGAGAGAAAGCCAAGCTGGATCAACTGGAGATAGACGCGGTTACTCCATTGTATGAAGGATGCAGGCCCGGGGATACCCGCCTGAAAGTAACGCTCATGGCTCTGGAGATGAAGGTAAAACACAAAATGACCAACGCATGCTTCGACGAGAACATGTCATTCTGGCACGAACATCTTCCCAAGGGGAACAAGTGCCTGGCCAGTTTCGAGGAGGCGAAGAAAATCGTGTGTCCTTTGGATTTACCGCACGTGAAATACCATGTTGTGCATCAACAATTGCATCATTTATCGGGACGAGCATGCGGAGTCTACCATATGTTCGGTGTGCGGTGTCACTCGATACAAGAAGAGGAAGAAAGCTCCTTGAAAAGTGGTGTGGTACTTTCCAATCACTCCTCGTCTGCAGTGGTATTTCATGGAACCTAAGGTAGCAAAGCTCCTGAGTTGGCATGCGGATAGGGAGGAGAAGAAGCGAGAAGATGACGCAAATGATCTGGAGATTAATAAAAAAGACAAGATGCTGAGTCACCCTAAGGATGGGAGCCAGTGGCAAGCGTTGAACTTCGAACACCCCGAATTTGGGAAGGATCCAAGGAATATCGGCATGGTAACTAAGCCTCTCGTCTGATGACTTCATCTCCTTGCCTTTGACTGGGCATCCCTGACGCCCTACATGTTTTCGCAGGGCGCCGCCGACATTCCATGCACTCTCCTGCACTTCGTGGGCGGCGAGTTGATTGATGTCGCCAAGGGCAGAATCGTTCAACCGGGCAACCCCATGTTCCACGGTAATCCGATGCCACCCACCGTGTATAAGGTTGAACTGGTTCGGGTGCTGCCAGGCTGCAACGAGTTGTTACCTCCGATTCGACCCGTTGGGGCCGACGAAGATGATGTGATGACCCTCAGCGCCTGCGTAAGCTGGCCCCTGCTTTGGCCGAAGAACCAGATTCGTTTGGGGGCGGGGGACACCACCCCACAGACAACACCACCAATCGTGTCGGCGACAAGCCATGCCAAGACCGCCGCAACGCTACCGGACATGCCGGACATCCCTATGGCACAGGATCCGAACATGCATATGGCACTGGATCCGGACGACGACGACAACAACGATGGTACATTTACCAATGTCGATAAGTACTTTGCCGAACATGGGTACGGTGACGAATTCTGCGGGCCTCCTTCTCAAGAACCCAACCCTGAAAAAGACGACCGCGATCTAGCTGGTACCGCGGAGAAACCCAATTGCAACAGGCTTCGTCTGGCGTTCAGTTCTCAGAAGACGCCTCCAGCTGCCGCCTTCACTGAGCCTCAGATAGCCGAGGTGTGAAATATTATCAGCCCCACACTCAAGAAGGCGGTCTCTGAGAAGAACTCGATCCCATTACAACAGATGAAGAAGAAGGGACGGAAACGAAAGAATAACAAGAGCGGTGTGAGCCACCCGGCACTGAGTACGATCCGTGCTCAGGACGGGCCACCTTCACCTAAGGATATCTCGAGGAGGGTGCATGTGGCGGGTAGGGCGATGCTACTGACTAATCTCCTCAATGCTGCAACCGGTGCTATGCGGAGTTGATACGTCTCCAACGTATCTATAATTTTTGATTGCTCCATGCTACTTTATCTACTGTTTTGGACTATATTGGGCTTTATTTTCCACTTTTACATTATTTTTGGGATTAACCTATTAACCGGAGGCCCAGCGCAGAATTGCTGTTTTTTTGCCTATTTCTGTGTTTCGAAGAAACAGAATATGAAACGGAGTCCAAACGGAATGAAACCTTCGGGAACGTGATTTTCTCACCAAACGTGATCCAGGAGACTTGGACCCTGCTCCAAGGAACAAAAGAGGCGGTCACGAGGGTGGGGGGCGCCCTCCCTAGGGCGCGCCCCCTACCTCGTGCGTCCCCTGTTGCTCCACCGACGTACTCCTTCCTCCTATATATACCTACGTACCCCCAAACGATCAGAACAGGAGCCAAAAACCTAATTCCACCGCCGCAACCTTCTGTATCCACGAGATCCCATCTTGGGGCATGTTCCGGAGCTCCGTCGGAGGGGGCATCCACCACGGAGGGCTTCTACATCAACACCATAGCCCCTGCGATGAAGTGTGAGTAGTTTACTTCAGACCTTCGGGTCCATAGCTAGTAGCTAGATGGCTTCTTCTCTCTTTTTGGATCTCAATACAATGTTCTCCCCCTCTCTGGTGGAGATCTATTCGATGTAATCTTGTTTTTGTGGTGTGTTTGTTGAGACCGATGAATTGTGGGTTTATGATCCAGCTTATCTATGAATAATATTTGAATCTTCTCTGAATTCTTTTATGTATGATTGAGTTATCTTTGTAAGTCTCTTCGAATTATCCTTTTGGTTTGGCCAACTAGATTGGTAGTTCTTGCAATGGGAGAAGTGCTTAGCTTTGGGTTCAATCTTGCGGTGTCCTTTCCCAGTGACGGAAGGGGCAGCAAGGCACGTATTGTATTGTTGCCATCGAGGATAACAAGATGTTTTTTTATCATATTGCATGAATTTATCCCTCTACATCATGTCATATTGCTTAAGGCGTTACTCTGTTTTTAACTTAATACTCTAGATGCATGCTGGATAGCGGTCGATGAGTGGAGTAATAGTAGTAGATGCATAATCGTTTCGATCTACTTGTCTCGGATGTGATGCCTATATACATGATCATACCTAGATATCCTCATAACTATGCTCAATTCTGTCAATTGCTCAACAGTAATTTGTTCACCCACCGTAGAATATCTATGCTCTTGAGAGAAGCCACTAGTGAACCCTATGGCCCCCGGGTCTATTCTCATCATATCAATCTCCATTACTTTATTACTTGCTTTGTTTTTACTTTGCCTTGTACTTTTCACTTTGCATCTATATACCAAAAATACCAAAAATATTATTTATCATCTCTATCAGATCTCACTCTCGTAAGTGACCGTGAAGGGATTGACAACCCCTAATCGCGTTGGTTGCGAGGAGCTATCGTTTTGTGTACGTACGAGGTACTTGTGCGTGGTCTCCTACTGGATTGATACCTTGGTTCTCAAAAACTGAGGGAAATACTTACGCTACTTTGCTGCATCATCCTCTCCTCTTCGGGGAAATCCAACGCAGTGCTCAAGAGGTAGCAAGAAGAATTTCTGGCGTCGTTGCCAGGGAGGCTCACGCAAGAGCAAGTCAACCATACCAAGTACCCATCACAATCCCTATCTCTCGCATTACATTATTTGCCATTTGCCTCTCATTTTCCTCTCCCCCACTTCACCCTTGCCGTTTTATTCGCCATCTCTTTCCCAATCCCCTTCTCTCTTTTCCCGTTGCCTTTCTATTTGCTTGTGTGTTGGATTACTTGTTGTCATGGCACAAGATAATACCAAATTGTGTGACTTCTCGAATACCAATAATAATGATTTCCTTAGCACTCTGATTGCTCCTCTTAATTATGATGAGTCTTGTGAAATCAATACCGCTTTGTTGAATCTTGTTATGAAAGATCAATTCACCGACCTTCCTAGTGAAGATGCCGCTACTCATCTAAACAATTTTGTTGATTTGTGTGATATGCAAAAGAAGAAAGATACAGATAACAATATTGTCAAATTGAAGTTATTTCCGTTTTCACTTAGAGATCATGCTAAAGTTTGGTTTTCGTCTTTGCCTAAAAATAGTATTGATTCTTGGAACAAGTGCAAAGATGCTTTTATCTCTAAGTATTTTCCTCCCGCTAAGATAATCACTCTTAGGAACGATATTATGAATTTTAAACAACTTGATCATGAGCATGTTGCCCAATCTTGGGAAATAATGAAATTGATGCTTCGCAATTGCCCTACTCATGGTTTGAATTTATGGATGATCATACAAAATTTTTATGCCGGATTGAATTTTGCTTCTAGAAATCTTTTAGATTCGGCCGCGGGAGGCACGTTTATGGAAATTATGTTAGGAGATGCTACAAAATTGCTTGATAATATTATGGCTAATTATTCTCAATGGCACACCGAAAGATCTTCTAGTAAAAAAGTGCATGCTATAGAAGAAATCAATCTTTTGAGTGAAAAGATGGATGAACTTATGAAGATGTTTTATACTAAAAATACTTCTCTTGATCCCAATGATATGCCTTTGTCTAATTTGATTGAGAATAATAATGAATCTATGGATGTGAATTTTGTTGGTAGGAATAGTTTTGGAAACAACACGTATAGAGGGAATTTTAATCCTAGGCCTTAACCTAGTAATCCTTCTAATAATTATGGAAATTCCTACAACAACTCTTATGGAAATTTTAATAATATGCCCTCTGAACTTGAGAGTAGTGCTAAAGAGTTTATGAATTCGCAAAAGAATTTTAATGCTTTGCATGAAGAGAAATTGCTTAAAGTTGATGATTTGGCTAGGAACGTTGATAGAATTTCTCTTGAAATTGATTATTTAAAGCTTAGATCTATTCCTCCTAAGCATGATATCAATGAGTCTCTCAAAGCCATGAGAATTTCCATTGATGAGTGCAAAGAAAGAACCGCTAGGATGCGTGCTTCCAAAGATGCCTTTATTAAAGCGTGTTCCTCCAATTCTTATGAAAATCAAGATGAAGATCTAAAAGTTATTGATGTGTCCCCCATTAAATCCTTGTTTTGCAATATGAATCTTGATGAAACTGAAGATGATCTTCCTTTACGTAGAAGGTGTTTTAAGAATTCGGAGTTTCTAGATCTTGATGATGAAATTGATAAGTGTGGGGTTGAAAGAAATAAAAACCTAGATGTTGCTAAACCCACTATTTTGGATCTCAAGGAATTTAATTATGAAAATTGCTCTTTAATTGGTTGTATTTCCTTGTTGCAATCCGTGCTAGATTCTCCTCATGCTTATAGTCAAAATAAGGCCTTTACCGAACACATTGTTGATGCCTTGATGCAATCTTATGAAGAAAAACTTGAGTTAAAAGTTTCTATCCCTAGAAAACTCTATGATGAGTGGGAACCTACTATTAAAACTAAAATTAAATATTATGAGTTTCATGCTTTGTGTGATTTGGGTGCTAGTGTCTCTACTATTCCCAAAACTTTCTGTGATTTGCTAGATTTCCGTGACTTTGATGATTGCTCTCTAAACTTGCATCTTGCGGATTCCACTATTAAAAAGCCTATGGGAAGAATTAATGATATTCTTATTGTTGCAAATAGGAATTATGTGCCCATAGATTTTATCGTTCTTGATATAGATTGCAATCCTTCATGTCCTATTATTCTTGGTAGACCTTTCCTTAGAACGATTGGTTGGTAGACCTTTCCTTAGAAGGATTGGTGCAATTATTGATATGAAGGAAGGGAATATTAGATTCCAATTTCCCTTAAAGAAGGGCATGGAACACTTCCCTAGAAAGAAAATAAAATTACCATATGAATCTATCATGAGAGCCACTTCTGGATTGCCTACCAAAGATGGCAATACCTAGATCTATCCTTGCTTTTATGCCAAGCTAGGGGCGTTAAATGATAGCGCTTGTTGAAAGGCAACCCTATTTTATTTTGTGTTTTTTGTTTTTGCTTCTGTTTAGGAATAAATAATCCATCTAGCCTCTGTTTGGATGTGGTTTTATGTTTTAATTAGTGTTTGTGCCAAGTAGATCCTATAGGATAACTTACGATAATAGTTGATTTGATTCTGCTGAAAAACAGAAACTTTGCACGCACGAATATAATTTTGTTAAATCACAGGAACGTGATTTTGCGTTGATTCTTTTTTATTCTAATCAACAAACAAATTTTCCAGGACTTCCTATTTTGGTAGAATTTTTAGAGTTCCAGAAGTTTGCGTTAGTTACAGATTTCTACAGACTGTTCTGTTTTTGACAGATTCTGTTTTGCGTGTGTTGTTTGCTTATTTTGATGAATCTATGGCTAGTAAAATAGTTTATAATCCATAGAGAAGTTGGAATAGAGTAGGTTTAACACCAATATAAATAAATAATGAGTTCATTACAGTACTTTGAAGTAGTATTTTGTTTTCTTTCTCTAACGGAGCTCATGAGATTTCTGTTGAGTTTCGTGTTGTGAAGTTTTCAAGTTTTGGGTGAATTCTTTCGATGGATTATGAAACAAGGAGTGGCAAGAGCCTACGCTTGGGTATGCCCATGGCACCCCCAAGATAATCCAAGGACACCAAAAAGTCAAAGCTTGGGGATGCCCCGGAAGGCATCCCCTCTTTCGTCTACTTCCATCGGTAATTTACTTGGAGCTATATTTTTATTCACCACATGATATGTGTTTTGCTTGGAGCGTCTTGTATTATTTGCGTCTTTGCTTGTTAGTTTACCACAATCATCATTGCTGTACACACCTTTTTGAGAGAGCCATACATGAACTGGAATTTGCTAGAATACTCTATGTGCTTCACTTATATCTTTTGAGCTTGGTAGTTTTGCTCATAGTGCTTCACTTATATCTTTTGAGCGTGATAATTTTTGCTCTAGCGCTTCACTTAAATCTTTTAGAGCATGGTGGTGGATTTGTTTTAACAAAACTATTGATCTCTCATGCTTCACTTAGATTATTTTGAGAGTCGTTAATAGCATGGTAATTTGCTTAATATTAATATACTTGGTATTCAAGATATGTGAGACTTTCTTTTGAGTGTGTTGAATACTAAGATAAGTTTGATGCTTGATAATTGTTTTGAGATTTGGAGGTGATAATATCAAAGTCGTGCTAGTTGAGTAATTATGAATTCAAAGAATTCTTGTGTTGAAGTTTGCAAGTCCCGTAGCATGCACGTATGGTTAAAGTTGTGTAACAAATTTGAAACATGAAGTGTACCTGGCTTGTGCATCCTTATGAGTGGCGGTCGGGGACGAGTGATGGTCTTTTCCTACCAATCAATCCCCCTAGGAGCATGCGCGTAGTACTTGATTTTTGATGACTTCTAAATTTTTGCAATAAGTACATGAGTTCTTTTGACTAATGTTGAGTCCATGGATTATACACACGTTTACCTTTCCGCCTTTGCTAGCCTCTTCGGTACCGTGCATTGCCCTTTCTCACCTTGAGAGTTGGTGCAAACTTCGCCGGTGCATCCAAACCCCGTGATACGATACGCTCTATCACACATAAACCTCCTTATATCTTCCTCAAAACAGCCACCATACCTACCTATCATGGCATTTCCATAGCCATTCTGAGATATATTGCCATGCAACTTCCATCATCATATTCATGACATACATTACTTTTGTCATATTGCCATTGCATGATCATGTAGTTGACACCGTATTTGTGGCAAAGCCACCATGCATTATTTTTCATACATGTAACTCTTGATTCATTGCACCATCCCGGTACACCGCCGGAGGCATTCATATAGAGTCATATCTTGTTCTAAGTTTTGAGTTGTAATCCTTATGTTGTAATCAATAGAAGTGTGATGATCATCATTATTAGAGCATTGCCCAAAAAAAGAGAGAAAGGCCAAAAGAAAAAAAAAGAAAGGCCCAAAAAAAGGGCAATGCTACTATCTCTGTTTCCACACTTGTGCTTCAAAGTAGCACCTTGTTCTTCATGTAGTGAGTCTCATAAGTTGCCTTTTTATACTAGTGGGAATTTTTCATTATCGAACTTGGCTTGTATATTCCTATGATGGGCTTCCTCAAATGCCCTAGGTCTTCATGAGCAAGCGAGTTGGATGCACACCCACTAGTTTTCTTTTGTTGAGCATTCATAGCTCTAGTGCATCCGTTGCATGGTAATCCCTACTCCTCATGTTGACATCAATTGATGGGCATCTCCATAGCCTGTTGTTTATCCTCATCAATGTGAGACTTTCTCCTTTTTTATCTTCTCCACACAATCCCCATCATCATATTCTGTTCCACCCATAGTGCTATATCCATGGCTCATGCTCATGTATAGCGTGAATATTGAAAAAGTTTGAGATTATTTAAGTATGAAACAATTGCTTCGCTTGTCATCGGGGGTATAGAAGTTGGGAACATCTTTGTATGACGAAAATGAAGCATAGCCTAACCATATGATTTTGTAGGGATGAACTTTCTTTTGCCATGCTATTTTGAGAAGACATGATTGCTTTGATTAGTATGCTTGAAGTATTGTTATTTTTATGTCAATATGAACTTTTGTCTTGAATCTTTCTGTTCTGAATATTCATATCACAATTAAGAAGATTTACATTGAAATTATGCCAAAGTATCACTCCGCATCAAAAATTCTTTTTTTATCATTTACCTACTCGAGGACGAGTAGGAATTAAGCTTGGGGATGCCTGATACGTCTCCAACGTATCTATAATTTTTTATTGCTCCATGCTACTTTATCTACTATTTTGGACTATATTGGGCTTTATTTTCCACTTTTATATTATTTTTGGGACTAACTATTAACCGGAGGCCCAGCCCAGAATTGTTGTTTTTTGCCTATTTCAGTGTTTCGAAGAAACAGAATATCAAACAGAGTCCAAACGGAATGAAACCTTCGGGAACGTGATTTTCTCACTGAACATGATCCAGGAGACTTGGACCCTGCTCCAAGGAACAAAAGAGGGCGCGCCCCCTGCCTCGTGGGCCCCCTGTTGCTCCACCGACGTACTCCTTCCTCCTATACATACCTACGTACCCCCAAAGGATCAGAACAGTAGCGAAAAATCTAATTCCACCGCCGCAGCCTTCTCTATCCAGGAGATCCCATCTTGGGGCCTGTTCCGGAGCTCCACCGGAGGGGGCATCCACCACGGAGGGCTTCTACATCAACACCATAGCCCCTCTGATGAAGTGTGAGTAGTTTACTTCAGACCTTCCGGTCCATAGCTAGTAGCTAGATGGCTTCTTCTCTCTTTTTGGATCTCAATACAATGTTCTCCCCCTCTCTCGTGGAGATCTATTCGATGTAATCTTCTTTTTGCCGTGTGTTTGTTGAGACCGTTGAATTGTGGGTTTATGATCCAGCTTATCTATGAATAATATTTGAATCTTCTCTGAATTCTTTTATGTATGATTGAGTTATCTTTGCAAGTCTCTTCGAATTATCCTTTTGGTTTGGCCAACTAGATTGGTAGTTCTTGCAATGGGAGAAGTGCTTAGCTTTGGGTTCAATCTTGCTGTGTCCTTTCCCAGTGACAGAAGGGGCAGCAAGGCACGTATTGTATTGTTGCCATCGAGGATACCAAGATGTTTTTTTATCATATTGCATGAATTTATCCCTCTACATCATGTCATCTTGCTTAAGGCGTTACTCTGTTTTTAACTTAATACTCTAGATGCATGCTGGATAGCGGTCGATGAGTGGAGTAATAGTAGTAGATGCAGAATCGTTTTGATCTACTTGTCTTGGACGTAATGCCTATATACATGATCATACCTAGATATACTCATAACTATGCTCAATTCTATCAATTGCTCAACAGTAATTTGTTCACCCACCGTAGAATATATATGCTCTTGAGAGAAGCCACTAGTGAAACCTATGGCCCACGGGTCTATTCACATCATATCAATCTCCATTACTTTACTACTTGCTTTTTTTTACTTTGCTTTTTACTTTTCACTTTGCATCTGTATACCAAAAATACCAAAAATATTATTTATCATCTCTATCATATCTCACTCTCGCAAGTGACCGTGAAGGGATTGACAACCCCTAATCGCGTTGGTTGCAAGGAGCTATCGTTTTGTGTAGGTACGCGGGACTTGTGCGTGGTATCCTACTGGATTGATACCTTGGTTCTGAAAAACTGGGGGAAATACTTACGCTACTTTGCTGCATCATCCTCTCCTCTTCGGGGAAATCCAATGCAGTGCTCAAGAGGTAGCAGGAGTCTGCATGACAGTGTTCTTTCTTTGGAGAAGCGGCGTCTCTCCCAGAATGATGTGGCATACCCGGTTTTAGTGGCCAAGGTGCCAGAGGGCAAGGACTTTGTGGATAGCGCCATTGGGGGTACGATCATCCTGCGGTTTGATGACATCTTCGCTATGTTTAACCTTCATCCGCTGTACTACACCTTTGTTCGGCTGTTTTCGCTGAGTATGGAGACGCGGATCATTAGAGATAAGACCCCGGACATCGGGATAGTCGACCCCTTCTACATGTGTGCAAAGATCTTGGGCAGCGCTGGGGATCGGCAAGTCGCGAGTTCACACCTCGAAGGCGTCATTCTGGCAAACCCAGATAAGGATAACTTCCTCGTGCCTTACTTTCCCGAGTAAGTCATCCCCTCACCGCCCCGTAACATATGATTTCTTAGATTTCGATCATTCTTTTTTTTCTAACATTCCGTGTTTTGTGCAGTGACACACATTGCACACTCATCCTTTTAAGCCCGAAATATTCCATGGCCACGTATTTCGACCCGGACCATGAGTCGAAGATAGACTACACAAATATCAAGAAAGTCCTTGATGATGCTCTCCCCAGCTACGCCAGATCTGGAGGCACCTTCAAGAGGCCAGTTTGTAGGTATGGCAAGCACGTGTTCGCCCACAATACGACGTTCCCCTGCGTCAAGCAGCCGCCTGGCGGTCAGAAGGATGCCTACTACGCCCTCCATCACATGCGGGCGACCGTACGAGACCATAATCACCTTCTGCTACCAAATAATCTCAAAGATTGGGCCACACGCTTGTCGGCAATCTAGGACGTGGACATCAGACAAGAATTCTTTCGCATCAAGATGTACTTCGTACCTCGGGGCAGTTCTACTTCAGATCTCAACCGTCCAACAGTGAGATAGAAATAACGCTACAAATGTAGGCTGACAACGCCCGCGATTTCATGACCATCACGAAAGACGGCGGCTTCATCCATGCTCCGGTCCCATGAGTCGAGTCGAAAGTAGTGATGCTATGTAGTTCTGAATTGTCGATTGGCTCATGTTGTTATATTAAACTTTAATGAACTTGTATGTCTCTTTGGTTTGGATAGTCATTGAACTTATATGTAATCGATGCTATTTATTAGTAGGACCATGAATTGTGCTATTAATGTGTTGCTTTTCTCTTCCGATCCTTTTGTTGCATACTTATATATTGCTTATGTATTGTCTGTGAATTGTTACTAACGTTATGTTTGGCTAGTGCATAGAGATGCCGTCGTATGTCATGTACAAGGGTAAGGTTCCCGGAGTCTACGACGACTGGGAGGAGTGTCGGAGATAGGTTCACCGTTTCAGCAGTAACAGTTACAAAGGGTACACCACTAGGGTGGAGGCAAAAGTTAGATACGCGCGCTATCTAGAAGGAGAGAGGAGGGAGCGTTGGAGGAACCGGATGAAGACCAGTTTCATCGCGATTATGCTCATCGTGATGACCGCAACTCTCTTCTATGTGATGGTAGTTTAGATGATCAATATCGACTTGTAATGTGAAGACAAACTCGCTACTTGCGGTTTTGAGACTTGTAATGTTCTAACTTTGTTTGGTATTTTAAATTCGGAGACTAATATGATGAATTGTATTCGGAGACTAATCTTATATTGTATTCGATAAATCTGTTGTTTATATGTTGTGCTCTCTATATTATGTGCAGTACTATGTTTTGTAACCTGTGCAAATATCAGAAAAGAAAAAATAATAATCCCTAATATTCATACTAATGGCGCACCACTCAGCACAGTAATGGCGCACTGCAGAAAGGACACTAATGGCGCATCATCCCCTAGTGCGCCATTAGTAAGCCAAAGCACATGGCTAAATATGGCCCCCTGGGAGGCATACTAATGGCGCACCATGGGCTATACTAATGGCGCACTGCCTGGTGCGCCATTAGTATACCAAATACTAATGGCGCACCTGTGGTGCGCCATTAGTAAAATATTCTAATGGCATGGTGCTAGTGGCGCACCTGTAGTGCGCCGTTAGTAGGCAAAACAGGTGCGCCACTAGCAGGCCTTCTCCAAGTAGTGTGAGTTGCAGGTTACGTATGATACCATGTCATCTGGTTGCGTTCACCGGAGTCCCCGACCCAACATGGATCACCGGCCGAACATGGCTCTCCAATCCCATGTACGGTTTCTTCGGCCCAATCTATGCCCCAACCATCGGTGGCTATCTTGGATAATTCTGTTTGTGTGATTGGAAATTATTCTCAATAGATTATGGATGCTGACCGGCCGGACTCTCCTAGTGTTTCTGCTAGGTTTAATGATATTTTTGATGATATTGTGTTCAACGTTAGGAAGTGCCAGAACTGCTTATCTATGTTTCATCATACTAGCCCGTGCACCAAGCAGGTCCGTTGCCGTCGATGCTTTAGATTGGGCCACAGGGCCAAAGGATGCTCTGACTCTGCGTCTTCTCCGGCTTACAAGTGGGTCCCACGGGTAAATCCTGATTCTCCGGGACGGTCAGCGGAGATATACTCGCCCAGCGCCTCGGTTTCCCCCTCACATAACCCTCTGGGGTCTTTGCCCAGTCCCATCACGCTTGCCACCCCATCGCTTCCGCCATTGCCCGCCGAGCCACCACCCACCACGCCACCACCACCTACCTCGACACCACCGCCCAGCTTAGCTCCACCATTATCCACCGCGGCTCTTACACCTCCATCAGCTCCTTCACCGCATCCAGCAATGGCCACCTTCGCCCTCGACCCCACGCCTTTCGTCCCGCCGGGTTTCGAGATCATAGACGCTGGTTCGCGGCGACTTCTGTCGGTGTCAAAACCGGCGGATCTCGGGTAGGGGGTCCCGATCTGTGCGTCTAAGGCTAATGGTAACAGGAGGCAAGGGACACGATGTTTTACCCAGGTTCGAGCCCTCTCGATGGAGGTAAAACCCTACTTCCTTCTTGATTGATCTTGATGATATGAATATTACAAGAGTTAATCTACCACGAGATCGTAGAGGCTAAACCCTAGAAGCTAGCCTATGATGATTATGGTTGTTCGGAGGGGGCTAGGGTTTACACAGAGTCGGTTACAAAGAAGGAAATCTAATATTCGGAGCGCCAAGCTTGTCTTCCACGCAAAGGAGAGTCCCATCCGAACACGTGACAAAGTCTTGAGTCTTGTATCTTCACGGTCCAACAGTCCGGCCAAAGTGTATAGTCCGGCTGTCCGGCTACCCCCTAATCCAGGACTCCCTTAGTAGCCCCTGAACCAGGCTTCAATGACGATGAGTCCGGCGCGTAGGTTGTCTTCGGCATTGCAAGGCGGGTTCCATCTCCGAATACTCCAACGCAGATCAAGGATTGTGTCCATCTTTGCGAGATAATTTCCGCACACCACCGTAGAGAGCATAACACTTCACAAATCTGATCTGCTGACAATTTTTTTTGTACGGTGTGCCCTTATGTCGTGGCCTGACCCAACACGAACCGGTTTTTCTTGGCTTGCCTCGATATGCGTTACGAGGCGGTTTTATTGGCACACATTGCCAAAGCAGAGATCATGTTCCCCTTATCGCGGGATCCTCCATCAATACGGGCGCGTACAACCCCACGACGCCTGTTGGCATGACTTCATGTTTTTAGGTAAGTCCTAAGCGGTCATGCTGAGGATGCTTGATATTCACCCCCTTTATAGAGGGACCGAGGCCTATCCCTCTTTTCTACCACGCTTGCGCCTTTTCGCATCTCGAGTCCCAACACTCGAAGCCCAAGCTTAAGCACTTTGGATCTTCAATCATGTCCGGATCCAACCTTAAAGGCTGGTGGATGGACATTGCAAAGCTCAGGGAGGTCAGATATTTGACCGCTGACATCAAGCACAAGCTTCCTGCTCTAGGGCAGGTCATCCCTACTCCCGAGCCCAACGAGAGCGTCGTATTTGTTTCTCACTTCCTCCGCGGCTTAGGCTTCACCCTTGATCCCTTTGTGAGAGGGCTCATGTTCTATTACGGGCTAGATTTTCAAGATCTAGCTTCGGGCGCCATCCTCCACATCTCGTCATTAATCGTCGTGTGCGAAGCCTTTCTCCGCGTTACCCCACACTTCGGCTTATGGCTCAAGACCTTCAATGTGAAGCCAAAGATGATTGAGGGGCGACACGCGGAGTGTGGAGGTGCTGCCATAAGCAGGAACACTGATGCCCCATGGCCAGAGGGCATCTTCTCGGAGGTGTCCGACCTATGGCAACGGAGGTGGTTTTACGTCATGGCTCCTAGAGGCACAAACTGGGTGGCTTCCCCCGACTTCCGTTCGGGCCCTCCACCTCAACTGGCGTCATGGGCCAATGTGGGACTGGATTGGGGGCCGGCTAATGATGTACCAACATTGCAGAGCCGCATTCGGGAGCTTCTTGAGAGGGACATTAGCCTTGTCAGCGTAATTCAGGTAATGCTAGTCCGACGGATCTTGTCGTGCAAACTCCGGCCTCTCCAGATGTGGGAATTCAATCCGGAAGGTCCGCAGAATATTCTGCACTTCTTCGGCATGACGCTCGAAGGGATGTGTAAGTTATTCTTTGGACCACAAGTAAAGTGTTCGGATACCACCGAGGATGCGGGCCTGAGCTGCAACCGCTGAGATACCCGAGTAAGTAACCCAGAAACCAAACATTTCATTTATATTTATCATAACATTATTTTGAAAACCATCCGCGGCTAGGAATGGCTCAGCAAGGCGGAGAGAATCAGGTATCCGGCACCACTTCCCGAAGCTCGCCTAGTCCTGCCATAGCCAAGATGCTTAGTCGTGTGCTAAGTCAAGTGCCCTCGGGGAAAGACGAAGGGAAAAATAGAGAAGCAGAACTTCACACAGTGCACATCCAAACCGGGGGAATTAGTACCTCCACAAAGGAGGATAGTCGGGGAGGGGAATCTAAGGTCTCCTCCCCTCGCGGGAAGAAAAAGGCCGCCTCCGAAGACTTGGAGATGGAGGTGCCGAAACAAGGGAAGAAAACTTCACCAGGGGCCCCTGCCCCGAAGGGCGTCCTCACCGCACCATGCCCACAAACGGGCCAGCCCTCAGCCGAGCTATAAGTTAATCGCAAATACAAAGCTACTGCACCCTCCTCCGAGAACGATAACCAGGATCCCTCTTTTGCAGTCCGGCTAGCAGCTCTTCTCGACAGAGCTCGTCTTCGGGGGATCTCCTTCCGGAGATGATGGAGAGTGAAACCCCACCAGCCTCTTCGCCTCATGGGGCGGGCGACCCCGTGGTGTCGTCACAGAGGAGTCCAAATTTGCCGAGGCCAGAAGCTAGTACTTTGGCCGCCCTAAGCCCGGAGCGTTCGGCTCCCACGGGGGGTGATAAGAAGGGTCCGGCAGAGTTCGGCGACCGGCCGGATACGCTGACAGGCCTTCTGGAGCAAGCTGCTCTCTCGGAGGATCACCGTTCATTGATGAGCATGGTGCTTGACAAGATTTCATCCGCCACAAGCGGGTTGAATGAAGCTTTTACGAGCCTGCTCAGAGGCTTTGAGGTATGTAATGAAATACGTAATTTTTTGATTGTGGCGCACGCGCTAGGTGTGCTCCATATCGATAGTAGCCCCTGAGACTCTGGTTGCCAGCCCTAGGCGGCAAACGGAGGATCACATTGTTGAGTAATGATCGCACTGTATTTCTGCGCAGGTGGCTAAGGATCCGGCAGCCAACCGGTCCGTTGAAGTCGCCGAACTAAGGAGGCATATTGGAGTTGTGGATGCGGATATGACACTTGTGAACGAGCGGCTTAACGAGTCACAAAGTATGTGCTCTGCTTTCCTTATTTCTTATAGGAAATATTAAGAGGAGTATAATGTTAATGTAATATGCTTGGGCTGTAGGCGGAGCTGCTGCCGTGGAGGCCCTAAGGGCGGAACTTGCCCTGGCCAAGGAACAAGCCCGGGCTAGCAGTGCGGCTGCCCTAAAGGAGGCCGAAGAGTTGAGAGCCGAACAGGCTGCTCATCGCCAAAGTGAAGATAAAATAGCCGAAATGGCTGTGGAGCTGAAAAATGCCGCCAACCGGTATGCGCTCCTTGAAAAAGAGAATCACACTAATTCGACTGACCTGAAGAAGGCCCTTGATGCGGCCAAGGAGACGCGTTCCGAAATTAGGGATGCACGGGAGGAGCTTCGACAGGCCGGAGAAATCACGGCTAGAAACCCCTATTTGTTGCGGATGAAGTTCTTAGATCCCAAGTACGCTCCTCTGGATCGATGCTGGAGTCCTGCAGACGCGTATGCGGATCTAGCGAAGAGTACGGCTGATGTGGCCAAGTTTTTCGAGGATCAAAAAGATAATGAAGTGGAAAAGCTATTCTGGTTGCAATTCAGTGCTCCAACGCGCCCTTTGCCATTGAGTGAGAGGATGGCCGCTATGGCTGAGCTCCATAGGTTGTCCGATCTTGCAATGAGGTCTGTAATAGACCATCTATGGCCGAAGGGGCCGAAGCCGGACAATTATTTTGGTTTAGTGCAACAATTCCTTGGTGCCATGTCGTGAATCGATGCCATGAAAAGGTCGGCGTACATAGAGGGTGCACGGATGGCTCTTGCCCGCGTTAACGCATATTGGACAGATATGGAGGCCACCATCATTGCGACCCAGAATCCGGCGGGAAGCCAGGATCCGGCCGAGCACTACTTGGAGCAGGTAACAGAAGGTGCTCGTTTAATAGAGGCTCAGCGCTCAAAGAATGTCATGTTCGAGTGACAAATCGTTTCATTGTAAAAACAATGTTATTTTAATTATGGAGGCTATGTTTATACTTTTTGCCCGAAAGTGTTATTGTGCCTCCTGTGCGGCCGTTTGATGTATGTATGTAATCTGAAAGTTAGCAGTAGTTGGCTTCAGCCCCCACGCATACAATGCGGGGGTGTCCACGATAATATGCGTAAGCATACTTTATCCAACGTCTTGGTCCATTAAGGAGGTGATCGCACGTCGAACTGGGCAACCGGACTATATAGATTTAACACTTTCACTTAGCCATAGGAGTTTGACGGTGGGGCTACTATATAGCCCCTGGTACCTTTGCGTTCATCCGAATACGGGCGCGTGTGTACATGACCGGGGAGTGGTCCTTCGTTAATGCGGAGGAATCCTAAAGATTCCGATGAGTCCTCGAGTGGTTGACCAGTCTCTCACTATATCATGACAGTCAGTTTTCGGCTTTCTCTACTGAGGTGCTCATCTGGAATAACCAGGGCACAGTCGCAGTAGTTCTCCTTTGGCCGCCTTAGCCGATAAGAACGGAACATAAGGCGGCAAACCCAGGAGCCGGGCAAACCCAACATTTGACCAAAGACATGATTTGGAGCTAATGCATATAAGGCCAAACTCGCGATGCCGAACACTCCCTAAGGTATTCGGACTTTATAATATATACTGGGCTGAGTAACGCCCTTTATTATGAACCCTGTTTTTTCAGGTACGTGCATTAGTCTGTCATGGTGAAATGCCAATAACGACAGTATCCCCTAGTACCCATGGGATGTGTAAGCAGCAAGAGACAATAAAGAAGGTTTACATAGGGGCTTAATCTAAAGAGAAACCTTTGAGCGGGGCCCTGCTGCACATCTGCGCCTTTGTCTCCGCTGTGCCGTGTCCTGGGAGGGTATCGCATGAATGGTGTCTGTAAAAATAAAAACTCATGTAGAAGAGTATGACGTGAGCGTGCGAAGAGTTGGCTGTCATCAATGGATAGTAGAAGTGTAAGGCATTGTCCTGTTAATAAGGTCAAGCCAAAAGTTGGGCTTTATTAAATATCTGTAGACCCTGGTGTCCTCTATGGGATTACATGTATAGCGCCCAACTCCGGTTTATCTGGGCTGCTGGACTCGTCCAACCGTGTCCGTGGTCTTAACGACCGATCATGCATTCTGATATTAGAGGCCGCTTAGAGTCCGGCTGCTAGAGCCGTCGCATACTCTTCCGCGTGTAAGGAATGCTCTGTATTTCCGTTGATAGTGATGACACCACGTGGACCGGGCATCTTGAGTTTAAGGTAAGCATAGTGCGGTACTGCATTGAAGCGGGCGAAGGCCGTTCTCCCGAGCAATGCATGATAACCACTTTGGAGGGGGGCGATGATGAAGAGTAGTCCTTCGCTTCTGGAGTTGCCTGGGAAACCGAATGTCACCTCTAGCACGAGGGAGCCCCTGCAACGGGCTTCAACACCTGGTATCACCCCTTCAAAGGTGGTGTTACTGTGGCTGATTCTGGATGGGTCTATCCCCATCCTGCGGACAATGTCCTGGTATATTAGATTGAGACTACTGCCGCTGTCCATGAGGACACGAGTGAGATGGTATCCGTCGATTATTGGGTCGAGCACCAAGGCAGCTGATCCGCCGTGCCGCATACTAGTCGGGTAGTCCCTGTGATCGAAGGTGATTGGGCAGGCCGATCAGTGGTTAAGTTTGGGGGTGACGAGCTCTACAGCGTATGCGTCTCTGAGCGCGCGTTCGCGCCCTCTCTTGGGAATGTGAACTTCGTGGATCATGTTTACTCTTTTTACCTCTGGTGGGAATTTTTTCTGTCCCCCAGTGTTCGGCTGGCGAGGCTCATCCTCGTCTTCACTTGGTGTTTCCCTTCCCTTGTGTTCGGCGTTTAACTTGCCGGCCTGCTTAAAGACCCAGCATTCTCTGTGAGTGTGGTTCACAGGTTTTTCGGGGGTGCCATGAATTTGGCACAGTCTGTCCAGGGCTTTGTTCAGGCTGGACAGTCCGTCTTTGCTGCCTTTAAATGGCTTCTTTTGTTGACAGGGTCGAAAGCCCTTGAATCCGGCGTTGACCATTGTGTTGTCCGGACTTTCTTCCTTGTTTCGACGTTTGTTTTTGTTGCGCTGTGGCTTCCCGTTGCCATCCATGATTTTGGATGTGCCTGGGTTGCTGGTGCCTCTACAGCCCAACCAGCTGTCTTCACCCGCGCAAAAGCGGGTCATAAGGCTTGTTAAGGCTGCTATTGTCCTCAGTTTTTCTTGGCCGAGGTGTCTGGCGAGCTACTCATCCCGGATACTGTGCTTGAAGGCCGCTAGGGCTTCGGCATCTGGACAATCGACAATTTGATTCTTCTTAGTGAGGAATATATTCCAAAGCTTGCGGGCGGACTCCCCGGGCTGTTGGATTATGTGACTTAAATCATCAGCGTCCGGAGGTCGGACATAGGTTCCTTGAAAATTGGCCCTGAAAGCGTCCTCAAGTTCCTCCCAACTTCCGATTGAGTTTTCGGGGAGGCTTTTTAGCCAGTGCCGTGCTGGTCCCTTCAACTTGAGGGGAAGGTATTTGATGGCGTGGAGGTCGTCTCCACGAGCCATGTGGATATGAAGGATAAAGTCCTCAATCCAGACCCCGGGGTCTCTCGTTCCGTCACATGCCTCTATGTTCACGGGTTTGAAGCCCTGTGGAAATTCGTGGTCCAGTACCTCTTCGGTGAAGCACAGAGGGTGAGCGGCCCCGCTGTATCTGGACATGTTGTGGCGTTCTATTGACTGTTGTTGTGTCCGGTGATGATTTCGAACTGGTACTCGATCAGTCCGATCATTTTGGTGACCATAATCCTGCACCGGAGCATGTCCTCTAGATCCATAGATGGACCTGGTCGCGTCGGCCTTTTTATCCAGGAGCTCACGTAAATCATGTGCGGCATCAGTGGCTGCTCTATTGTGGTTACGAAGTGGTTGGTCTGGCCTACTGGCCGTATTATTCTTCGGTGGAACGGCCTCATCATCGAATTCCGGCAGCAGCTTGCGCTTTGGATAGCTCTTTGTGTGGCGATCGTCGCCGTATTTTTCTTTGGTGTCTAGCACTTTATTCCATCTGTGATTGAGCGTTTCCTGTGCGGCCTTAAGCCTTTGCTTTTGCTTCTTTAGACTTCTCGCAGTGGCCATAAGCCTTCTGTGGAGGTTATCTCGTTCCAAACGTGTTTCCGGGATGATGAATGCATCGTCGTCCGGACTGTGCTCCTTGGGTGGGTTGATGAGTTCGGCCCTCGGGATCACTATGATCGGGCGTCTGCTCCGGGATATGTTCGGCGTGACCTGGCTCATCCCGCTCCATTGATGGGTCCATATGGTCATTGTTGCCTTTGGAGTTGTCTGGGTGTCGATCCTTCTAGCACTGTTATTGTTGTTTTTGTTGTGGCTGGACTTAGAGCGGCGTCTGCGCCCTTGTTTTGGCTTTTGTCCGGGGGTTTTGTCCTCAGCTTTGTCGCCATCGTCCTCATTAGGCGTGCCCACCATGTATATATCATATGATGAGGTGGCGGTCTAGCGCCCTGTGGGCGGTGGTTCGGAATCGTCCCCTGCGCCAACGTCCGTACCATTGGTGTCATCGGAGTCGAAGTCAAGCACGTCTGTTACTTCGTCTACAGTGGCTATGAAGTGGGTGGTGGGTGGGGGACGAATTTCATCGTTGCCTTCTTCCCCCTCAATCCGGACATAGTTCGGCCAAGTGTCTCCTGACAAAGAGAGAGACCTTAGTGAATTCAGCATGTCGCCGAGGGGCGAGTGCTGGAAGATATCTGCAGCGGTGAATTCCATTACCAGAGCCCAACCAGAATCGGCAGGCTTGGGGGCGCGCGGTCTGGTACCTACAGCCGGACACAAGTCCGGGGGTCCGGAGACATAGGCTTCCTTGGGGGTGAAGCCGGTGCTCGGCTCTACCGCCGATGAGTGCGTGGCCTCTGGGGCGGGGTCCATCCACCCGTCCTCAGACGACGCGATATGCCCAGGATTTAGGTCCGGAGCTCCCGCAGGTGCGATATCCCGAGTATTGTCTGACAGCAGGTCTAAGCCGTGCTCGTCGTGACTGTTCGGCGCTCCTGGCATAGGCCCGAAGCCGTCGAAGATATAGTCTCCGCGGATATCGGCCGTGTAGTTCAAGTTTCCGAACCCGACCTGATGGCCAGGTGCGTAGCTGTCGATCTGCTCCAGATGGCCAAGCGAATTGGCCTACAGTGCGAAGCCGTCGAACACGAAGCTCTGTCCGAGGAGAAAAGTCTCACCCTGGACCGCGTTGTTGTTGATTAAAGGAGCCATCGAGCCTTGCAGTGATAGCACAGAGGAACTCTCAATGAAAGCACCAATGTCGGTGTCAAAACCGGCGGATCTCAGGTAGGGGGTCCCGATCTATGCGTCTAAGGCTAATGGTAACAGGAGGCAAGGGACACGATGTTTTACCCAAGTTCAGGCCCTCTCGATGGAGGTAAAACCCTACATCCTGCTTGATTGATCTTGATGATATGAGTATTACAAGAGTTGATCTACCACGAGATCGTAGAGGCTAAACCCTAGAAGCTAGCCTATGATGATTATGATTGTCCCTCTATGGACCAAACCCTCCGGTTTATATAGACACCGGAGGGGGCTAGGGTTTACAGAGAGTCGGTTACAAAGAAGGAAATCTAATATCCGGATCACCAAGCTTGTCTTCCACGCAAAGGACAGTCCCATCCGGACACGGGACGAAGTCTTGAGTCTTGTATCTTCACGGTCCAATAGTCCGGGCAAAGTGTATAGTCCCGCTGTCCGGATACCCCCTAATCCAGGACTCCCTCAACTTCCGCGCACCTTCTACTCTCAAGCAATGGCTCCTGATCCTCAGCATGAAGAATACACCATTGCCATCATCGAGCCTGCTCCCCTGCCTGAAGAAGTTCCCATCTTCAGAAATATGGTCAGTGATTTTGTTATCAACAATCTTGGCCGCACGGTTCTTAATGCTCAGCCTTGGATTCAAGGAGTTGGACTCTTGCGTTTCCGTAGTCCGGTTGCTAGGCAAGCTCTTGTAGATCATCCTCTGTTCGAACTTGACAATGATAGATTTTTTTGATTTGTGCCACATGATGAGGGTATTAATTACAGAGCTATTCAGGGTTTTCATCGGGGATGGGTTATGATTGTTGGTATACTCCTGGATTATAGGCGCACGCAGTATATTGCAGATGCAATCATCACTTTTGGCCGTTTCCATCACTAGCACCTGGATGATCCTCGGTTTGTTCGTACTTTGGCGTACGTTTCTTTCTGGCAACTACCTTAGTGCCGCGTGATGTGGTCTATCGAGAGTTTGCTGACTTTGGGGGTTCACGCATATCTTGGTTGCTTCGATATACATATTCTCTGCAGACTTTGCTGATATCTTGCCACCTAATGAGGATCCGATGCCCTTCGATGGCAACCCTCACCCACTCCCTGGGAATCTGCAATTTCATAACCATAACTGGGTTATGCTGGAATTTCCTAAAATTGGCTGGGATGAACTACCACCACTGGCTCACGATCATGAACCACATCACTAGGAGGCTCCACATGATGATCTGCATGTGCAATAGGAGCTTGTGGATGAAAATCATGTTGAGGCGAACCAGTCGCAAGAATCAATCATTCTGCAAGTTTCGGATGATTCTGTTAATGCTCAACCAGTTGATGATATGGTGACCTTGCAGCAACCAGCGGCCCCTATGCAGCGTCCTCTTCATATTGGGCAAGTTCTCGGTGTATTTGGTCCTGTTCTGCCACCTGTTATGCAATGGCAGCGCACTTTCCAGAAGTTCTTGCCGGCTATTTTCACTGCTGAAATCCCAAAGTTTGTGTTCAAGACTGATTTTGGGTCTCTACTGCTAACTAAGAGCTCATGGGATATTTGTTACAATGGAGCAGATATCAGCTTCTCTCTGCAGCCTCCGCCAGAATCCTCTTACAGCCTTCCATGCCAGGCTTCTCCAGTTAGGAGACCAGTTGCAAGGGCTCTTTGCTTTGATGATCTCTCTGAACCTGTCACCAAGTCCTTTGAGTTCTCTGCTGTCACTGAGGTGACCACCAAGCGTGGCCGGAAACCAAGATCTGCTAAAATTTTGGTAGACACACAGGTGCGTCGCAGTGCACGTCTAAGTGTGTTACGCGATGGCTATCACAGATCCCCAAGCAGAGGCTCCCAATAGATCAAGACCTAGCGTACTTTCAAGAGGCGGTGAACCAGCTCTTCACAGCCGGAGGGGAACCCGATAGTGCCTCCACCAACGCCTGTTACTGATCTTCAGCATATCGGGGCATGTCTAGGCATTGCTCCTGAGAAGATCTCCAAGGATAAGCTTGAGGCTGATCCTTCTACCTCCTCCAGCAGCAAGAGTTCTGATGATTAGTTGCATCGGACAGCTTCATGGTCCATGGCGTACCGCTTTAAATGTCATCTATATTTATTTATGTTTTCATTTTGGGTTCTCTCTCCCATGGCTATGCTTAGCTGGTCAGTGTAGGTCATTGCATGATCTACTTTTGTTGCTTTCTGTTATGGTTTGTAATGAATCAATCAGAGTTTAAAGACTGGAAGGTTTTATGTTGGAACGTGCGTGGTCTTAATTCTGAAGCACGGCAATTAGCAGTTAAACAAAAGATTGATGAAAGTGGCTGCTCTATGGTCTGTCTCCAAGAAACAAAGTGTACGCATATTGATCACAGGTTTATTAGGAAGTTTTGTCCACGACGTTTTGACAATTTTTCGTATGTGCCTTCGATGGGTGCCTCGGCTGGTATGGTCATCATTTGGAACTCCTCTTTCTTTGAGGGTAAATTAATTGAGGCAAGGCATTATGGTATTATTCTGGAATTCCGCTCTAAGTATACTTCTGAAGTTTGGACCCTAGTGTTAGTTTATGGCCCTTGCCAGGGTCCGGCCCACGATGATTTTGTGCAATGGTTATACAACCTTGACATCAATTGTGATGATAATTGGCTGCTTTTGGGCGATTCCAATTTTATGTGGTCGTTGGAAAATTGTAACCTACCTGGGGGTAATGTCAGCGATATCTTTATGTTTAATGAAGTGATTGGCCACTTGGGTCTTGTTGAGCTACCAATTAAGGGACGGCAATTCACTTGGTCAAATATGCAAACTGAACCTTTACTTGAACAGATTGACTGGTTTTTTACTTCAGTTGCATGGACTTCGGATCATCCCAACACGCTAGTATTGCTGCTTGCACGCATGGCCTCTGATCACGTCCCGTGCGTGGTCTCGATTGCTACTGCTATTCCTAAGGCTAAAGTCTTTCGCTTTGAAAATTATTGGATTGATTTGCCTGGCTTTTACGATTGTGTTGATCAAGTTTGGAACAAGTCTATGGCCAGATCCTCGGTTGCCTTAACTATTTCCTCTAAATTCAAGGCACTTCGATACGCCCTCAAGAAATGGCACCTCAATCTGTCCACAGTTAAGGCTCTCATTTCTGACTGCAACAAAGTGATTCTTTACTTTGATGGACTGGAGGAGCTTAGGCCTTTGACTAGTCCGGAGTTTAATTTCAGGCGAATTGTGAAATTGCATCTGGAGGATATCTTACATTGGCAATTTGTATATTGGAAGCAACGTTGTACTATACGCAGCATTAAAGTTGGTGAGGAAAATTCGAAATTTTTCCATGCCATGGCCACCGAAAGGTTTCGGAGAAACACAATTTCTTCAATTAAGAATTGATACGTCTCCATCGTATCTACTTTTCCAAACACTTTTGCCCTTGTTTTGGACTCTAACTTGTATGATTTGAATGGAACTAACCCGGACTAACGCTATTTTCAGCAGAATTGCCATGATGTTGTTTTATGTGCAGAAAACAAAAGTTCTCGGAATGACCTGAAACTCCACAGAATATCTTAGAATAAATAATAAAAAATCCTTGCCAAAGATGAAGACCAGGGGGCCCACACCCTGTCCACGAGGGTGGGCCCCCCCTCCTGGGCGCGCCCCCCTACCTCGTGGGCCCCCTGGAGACCCTCCGGCGCCAACTCGAACTCCATATATTGGCTTTCGGGGAGAAAAAAATCAAAGAGAATAAATCATCGCGTTTTACGATACGGAGCCGCCGCCAAGCCCTAATCTCTCTCGGGAGGGCTGATCTGGAGTCCGTTTGGGGCTCCGGAGAGGGGGATTCATCACTGTCGTCATCATCAACCATCCTCCATCACCAATTTCATGATGCTCACCGCCGTGCATGAGTAATTCCATCGTAGGCTTGCTGGACGGTGATGGGTTGGATGAGATTTATCATGTAATCGAGTTAGTTTTGTTAGGGTTTGATCCCTAGTATCCATTATGTTCTGATATTGATGTTGCTATGACTTTGCTATGCTTAATGCTTGTCACTAGGGCCCGAGTGCCATGATTTCAGATCTGAACCTATTATGTTTTCATGAATATATGTGAGTTCTTGATCCTATCTTGCAAGTCTATAGTCACCTACTATGTGTTATGATCCGGCAACCCCGAAGTGACAATAATCGGGACCACTCCCGGTGATGACCATAGTTTGAGGAGTTCATGTATTCACTATGTGCTAATGCTTTGTTCCGGTTCTCTACTAAAAGGAGGCCTTAATATCCCTTAGTTTCCAATAGGACCCCGCTGCCACGGGAGGGTAGGACAAAAGATGTCATGCAAGTTCTTTTCCATAAGCACGTATGACTATATTCGGAAACATGCCTACATTATATTGATGAATTGGAGCTAGTTCTGTGTCACCCTATGTTATGACTGTTACATGACGAACCGATCTGGCATAATTATCCATCACTAATCCGGTGCCTACGAGTTTTCCATATACTGGTTCTCGCTTATTTACTTTTACTTTGCTACTGTTACAATCACTAAAAAATACCAAAAACATTACTTTTGCTGTCTTTACTTTTGTTACCGTTACCACCACTATCATATTACTTTGCTACTAAACACTTTGCTGCAGATACTAAGTTTCCAGGTGTGGTTTAATTGACAACTCAGTGGCTAATACTTGAGAATATTCTTTGGCTCCCCTTGTGTCGAATCAATAAATTTGGGTTGAATACTCTACCCTCGAAAACTGTTGCGATCCCCTATACTTGTGGGTTATCAAGAACTTTTTCTGGCACCATTGCCGAGGAGCATAGCTCTATTCTTTGAGTCACTTGGGATTTATATCTGCTGGACACTATGAAGAACTTGAAAGACGCTAAGACAACAATTTTGCCCTCAACTACGAGGGGAGGTAAGGAACTACCATCTAGCTCTGCACTTGATTCACCTTCTGTTATGAGTAAGCTAGCGACACCTAAACCTGCTTCTGCTATTCGTTCCGATATGTCGCATGTTATTGATGGTGCCACTTCTGCTATGCATGATACTTATGATGAAACTGCTTCTATGCTTGATACTACTGTGCCCCTTGGTGAATTTCTTGATGAACAAATTTCTAAGTCTAGAGAAAGAGATTTATTGAATCTGAATACGATGATGAGAGTGATGATGAGAATATGCCTGCTATTCCTGAGGGTTATCTTTTTGATGCAGAATCTTCTGCAGCTATTTTTGCTTGCCAGGATAGATACGAACTTAAGAGGCTGCTAATTAAATGGAGTAAAGAATCTCTTATAGATAGAATGAAACCCGACCCTACTTTTGCTACTTCACCTATCTGTGTTCCTGATCAGGATTATTATGAATTTTCTATTGATCCAGATATAATTACTTTGGTTAAATCTATGGCTATGAATCTGAAACTATGGCTATGAATCTGAAACTATTGTGGCACATCTTACTAATTTAAATGATATAGCTGCCCTGTTTATTAATAATGAGAGATCACACTACCTTTATTTACTCAAAATATTTTCGTTCTCATTAAAAGGTGATTCTAAGATATGGTTTAATTGTCTTGATCCTGGTTGTGTGCGTAGTCCCCAAGATATGATTTATTACTTCTCTGCTAAATATTTCCCTGCTCATAAGAAACAAGCTGCTTTGAGGGAAATATACAACTTCGTGCAAATTGAAGAAGAGAGTCTCCCACAAGCTAGGGGAAGGCTTCTCAAGTTACTTAATGCTTTGCCTGATCATCCTCTTAAGAAACCTGAAATACTTGACATCTTTTATAATGGACTAACTGATGCTTCCAGAGATTACCTGGATAGTAGTGCTGGTTCTCTTTTTAGGGAAAGAACATCGGATGAAGCTGAAATTCTATTGAATAATATGTTGACAAATGAAAATAATTGGGCACCTCCTGAGCCAACTCCCGAGCCAGCTCCTGAACCAATTACCGAGCCTATTCCTAAACCAACTCCGAAGAAGAGAGGTGTTCTATTTCTCAGTCCCAAAGATATGCAAGAGGCAAAGAAATCTGTGAAAGAAAAAGGTATTAAAGCTGAAGATGTTAAGAATTACCTCCTATTGAAGAAATACACGGTCTTAATTTACCGCATGTTGAAGAAGTATATGATCTCAATTCCTTATTCACTAAAGAACCTCCTGCTACCTCTTGAGCACTGCGTTGGATTTCCCCTAAGAGGAGAGGATGATGCAGCAAAGTAGCGTAAGTATTTCCCTCAGTTTTTGAGAACCAAGGTATCAATCCAGTAGGATACCATGCACAAGTCCCTCGTACCTACACAAAACGATAGCTAGTCGCAACCAACGCGATTGGGGGTTGTCAATACCTTCACGGTCACTTGCGATAGTGAGATCTGATAGAGATGATAAATAATATTTTTGGTATTTTTGATAGATAGATGCAAAGTGAAAAGTAAAAGGCAAAGTAAAAACAAAGCAAGTAAGAAAGCGATAGAGATTGATATGATGAGAATAGACCCGGGGGCCAGAGGTTTCACTAGTGGCTTCTCTCAAGAGCATAGATATTCTACGGTGGGTGAACAAATTACTGTTGAGCAATTGACAGAATTGAGTATAGTTATGAGGATATCTAGGTATGATCATGTATATAGGCATCACGTCCGAGACAAGTAGATCGAAACGATTATGCATCTACTACTATTACTCAACTCATCGACCGCTATCCAGCATGCATCTAGAGTATTAAGTAAAAACAGAGTAACGCCTTAAGCAAGATGACATGATGTAGAGGGATAAAATCATGCAATATGATAAAAACCCCATCTTGTTATCCTCGATGGCAACAATACAATACGTGCCTTGCTGCCCCTTCTGTCACTGGGAAAGGACACCACAAGATTGAACCCAAAGCTAAGCACTTCTTTGCAAGAACTACCAATCTAGTTGGCCAAACCAAAAGGATAATTCGAAGAGACTTGCAAAGATAACTCAATCATACATAAAAGAATTCAGAGAAGATTGAAATATTATTCATAGATAAATTGGATCATAAACCCACAATTCATCGGTCTCAACAAACACACCGCAAAAAGAAGATTACATCGAATAGATCTCCACGAGAGAGGGGGAGAACATTGTATTGAGATCCAAAAAGAGAGAAGAAGCCATCTAGCTACTAGCTATGGACCCGAAGGTTTGAAGTAAACTACTCACACTTCATCGGAGGGGCTATGGTGTTGATGTAGAAGCCCTCCATGGTGGATGCCCCCTCCGGCGGAGCTCCGGAACAGGCCCCAAGATGGGATCTCGTGGATACAGAAGGTTGTGGCAGTGGAATTTAGGTTTTTGGCTCTTGTTCTGATCGTTTGGGGATACATAGGTATATATAGGAGGAAGGAGTACGTCGGTGGAGCAATAGGGGCGCCACGAGGCAGGGGGGCGCGCCCAGGGGGGCATGCCTCCCACCCTCGTGACCACCTTTGTTACGTCTTGCAGTAGGGTCCAAGTCTCCTGGATCACGTTCGGTGAGAAAATCACGTTCCCAAAGGTTTCATTCTGTTTGGACTCCGTTTGATATTCTGTTTCTTCAAAACACTGAAATAGGCAAAAAAAACAACAATTCTGGGCTGGGCCTCCAGTTAATAGGTTAGTCCCAAAAATAATATAAAAGTGGAAAATAAAGCCCAATATGGTCCAAAACAGTAGATAAAGTAGCATGGAGCAATCAAAAATTATAGATACGTTGGAGACGTATCAGGCATCCCCACACTTAATTCCTACTCGTCCTTGAGTAGGTAAATGATAAAAAAAGAATTTTTGATGCGGAGTGATACTTTGGCATAATTTCAATGTAAATCTTCTTAATTGTGGCATGAATATTTAGATCCGAAAGATTCAAGACAAAAGTTCATATTGACATAAAAATAATAATACTTCAAGCATACTAATCAAAGCAATCATGTCTTCTCAAAATAACATGGCCAAAGAAAGTTATCCCTACAAAATCATATAGTCTGGCTATGCTCCATCTTCCCCACACAAAATATTTAAATCATTCACAACCCCGATGACAAGCCAAGCAATTGTTTCATACTTATGACATTCTCAAAACTTTTTCAATCTTCACGCAATACATGAGCGTGAGCCATGGGTTTAGCACTATATGTGGAATAGAATGGTGGTTGTGGAGAAGGCAAAAAGAGGGAAGATAGTCTCACACCAACTAGGCGTATCAACGGGCTACGGAGATGCCCATCAATAGATATCAATGTGAGTGAGTAGGGATTGCCATGCAACGGATGCACTAGAGCTATAAGTATATGAAATCTCTACAAAAGAAACTAAGTGGGTGTGCATCCAACTTGCTTGCTCACGAAGACCTAGGGCATTTTGAGGAAGCCCATCATTGGAATATACAAGCCAAGTTCTATAATGAAAAATTCCCACTAGTATATGAAAGTGACAAAACGAGAGACTCTCTATCATGAAGATCTTGGTGCTACTTTGAAGCACAAGTGTGGTAAAAGGATAGTAGCATTGTCCCTTCTCTCTCTTTCTCTCATTTTTTTTATTTGGGCCTTTCTATTTTTTTTGGCCTCTTTTTTTTCGTCCGGAGTCTCATCCCAACTTGTGGGGGAATCATAGTCTCCATCATCCTTTCTTACTTGGGACAATGCTCTAATAATGACGATCAGCACACTTTTATTTTTCTTACAACTCAACAATTACAGCTCGATACTTAGAACAAAGTATGACTCTATATGAATGCCTCCGGCGGTGTACCGGGATATGCAATGAATCGAGAGTGACATGTATGAAAGAATTATGAACGATGGCTTTGCCACAAATACAATGTCAACTACATGATCATGCTAGCAATATGACAATGATGGAGCGTGTCATAATAAACAGAACGGTGGAAAGTTGCATGGCAATATATCTCGGAATGCCTATGGAAATGCTATAATAGGTAGGTATGGTGGCTGTTTTGAGGAAGGTATATGGTGGGTGTATGAAACCGGCGAAAAGTGCGCGGTATTAGAGAGGCTAGCAAAGGTGGAAGGATGGGAAAAAGTGCGTATAATCCATGGACTCAACATTAGTCATAAAGAACTCATATACTTATTGCAAAAATCTAGAAGTTATCAAAGCAAAGTATTACGCGCATGCTCCTAGGGGGATAGATTGGTAGGAAAAGACCATCGCTCATCCCCGACCGCCACTCATAAGGAAGACAATCAATAAATAAATCATGCTCCGAGTCCATCACGTAACGGTTCACCATACGTGCATGCTACGGGAATCACACACTTCAACACAAGTATTCTTTAAATTTACAAATACTCAACTAGCATGACTTTAATATCACCATCTTCATATCTCAAAACAATTATCAAGCATCAAACTTATCTTAGTATTCAACGCACTCAAAAGAAAGTTTCACATATCTTGAATACCAAGTATATTAACATTAAGCAAATTACCATGCTATTAACGACTCTCAAAATAATCTAAATGAAGCATGATAGATCAATAGTTTCTTTAAAACAAATCCACCACCGTGCTCTAAAAAGATCTAAGTGAAGCACTAGAGCAAAAATTATCACACTCAAAAGATATAAGTGAAGCACTATGAGCAAAACTATCAAGCTCAAAAGATATAAGTGAAGCACATAAAGTATTCTAATAAATTCCATTTCATGTATGGCTTTGTCAAAAGGTGTGTACAGCAAGGATGATTGTGGTAAACTAACAAGCAAAGACGCAAATAACACAAGACGCTCCAAGCAAAACACATATCATCTGGTGAATAAAAATATAGCTCCAAGTAAATTACCGATGGAAGTGGACGAAAGAGGGGATGCCTTCCGGGGCATCCCCAAGCTTTGACTTTTTGGTGTCCTTGGATTATCTTGGGAGTGCCATGGGCATCAACAAGCTTAGGCTCTTGCCACTCCTTGTTCCGTAATCCATCAAAAGAATTCACCCAAAACTTGAAAACTTCACAACACAAAACTCAACAGAAATCTCGTGAGCTCCGTTAGAGAAAGAAAACAAAAGACTACTTCAAAGTACTGTAATGAACTCATTCTTTATTTATATTGGTCTTAAACCTACTGTATTCCAACTTCTCTATGGATTATAAACTATTTTACTAGCCGTAGATTCATCAAAATAAGCAAATAACACACGCCCGTTTTTGGCTCCTGTTCTGATCGTTTGGGGGTATGTAGGTATATATAGGAGGAAGGAGTACGTCGGTGGAGCAACAGGGGGCCCACGAGGCAGAGGGGCGCGGCCTCTTTTGTTCCTTGGAGCAGGGTCCAAGTCTCCTGGATCACGTTCGGTGAGAAAATAACGTTCCCGAAGGTTTCATTCCGTTTGGACTCCGTTTGATATTTTGTTTCTTCGAAACACTGAAATAGGCAAAAATCAGCAATTCTGGGCTGGGCCTCCGGTTAATAGTTAGTCCCAAAAATAATAGAAAAGTGGAAAATAAAGCCCAATATAGTCCAAAACAGTAGATAAAGTAGCATGGAGCAATCAAAAATTATAGATACGTTGGAGACGTATCAGGCATCCCCAAGCTTAATTCCTGCTCGTCCTCGAGTAGGTAAATGATAAAAAAAGAATTTTTGATGCGGAGTGATACTTTGGCATAATTTCAATGTAAATCTTCTGAATTGTGATATGAATATTCAGATTCGAAAGATTCAAGACAAAAGTTCATATTGACATAAAAATAATAATACTTCAAGCATACTAATCAAAGCAATCATGTCTTCTCAAAATAGCATGGCAAAAGAAAGTTCATCCCTACAAAATCATATGGTTAGGCTATGCTTCGTTTTTGTCATACAAAGATGTTCCCAACTTCTATACCCCCGATGACAAGTGAAGCAATTGTTTCATACTTAAATAATCTCAAACTTTTTCAACCTTCACGCAATACATGAGCGTGAGCCATGGATATAGCACTATGGGTGGAACAGAATATGATGATGGGGATTGTGTGGAGAAGACAAAAAAGGAGAAAGTCTCACATTGACGAGGATAATCAACGGGCTATGGAGATGCCCATCAATTGATGTCAACATGAGGAGTAGGGATTACCATGCAACTGATGCACTAGAGCTATGAATGCTCAACAAAAGAAAACTAGTGGGTGTGCATCCAACTCGCTTGCTCATGAAGACCTTGGGCATTTGAGGAAGCCCATCGTAGGAATATACAAGCCAAGTTCGATAATGAAAAATTCCCACTAGTATAAAAAGACAACTTATGAGACTCACTACATGAAGAACAAGGTGCTACTTTGAAGCACAAGTGTGGAAAAAGAGATAGTAGCATTGCCCTTTTTTGGGCCTTTCTTTTTTTTTCTTTTGTCCTTTCTCTCTTTTTTGGGCAATGCTCTAATAATGATGATCATCACACTTCTATTGATTACAACATAAGGATTACAACTCGAAACTTAGAACAAGATATGACTCTATATGAATGCCTCCGGCGCTGTACCGGGATGGTGCAATGAATCAAGAGTGACATGTATGAAAAATAATGCATGGTGGCTTTGCCACAAATACGATGTCAACTACATGATCATGCAATGGCAATATGACAAAAGTAATGTATGTCATGAATATGATGATGGAAGTTGCATGGCAATATATCTCGGAGTGGCTATGGAAATGCCATGATAGGTAGGTATGGTGGCTGTTTTCAGGAAGATATAAGGAGGTTTATGTGTGATAGAGCGTATCGTATTACGGGGGTTTGGATGCACCGGCGAAGTTTGCACCAACTCTCAAGGTGAGAAAGGGCAATGCACGGTACCGAAGAGGCTAGCAAAGGCAGAAAGGTAAAAGTGCGTATAATCCATGGACTCAACATTAGTCAAAAGAACTCATGTACTTATTGCAAAAATTTAGAAGTCATCAAAAATCAAGTACTACGTGCATGCTCCTAGGGGGATATATTGGTAGGAAAAGACCATCACTCGTCCCCGACCGCCACTCATAAGGATGCGCAAGCCAGGTACACTTCATGTTTCAAATTTGTTACACAACTTTAACCATACCTGCATGCTACGGGACTTGAAAACTTCAACACACGCATTCTTTGAATTCATAATTACTCAACTAGCACAACTTTGATATTATCACCTCCAAATCTCAAAACAATTATCAAGCATCAAACTTATCTTAGTATTCAACACACTCAAAAGAAAGTTTCACATATCTTGAATACCAAGTATATTAATATTAAGCAAATTACCATGCTATTAACGACTCTCAAAATAATCTAAGTGAAGCATGAGAGATCAATAGTTTCTTTAAAACAAATCCACCACCGTGCTCTAAAAGATTTAAGTGAAGCGCTAGAGCAAAAATTATCACGCTCAAAAGATATAAGTGAAGCACTATGAGCAAAACTACCAAGCTCAAAAGATATAAGTGAAGCACATAGAGTATTCTAGCAAATTCCAATTCATGTATGGCTCTCTCAAAAAGGTGTGTACAGCAAGGATGATTGTGGTATACTAACAAGCAAAGACGCAAATAATACAAGACGCTCCAAGCAAAACACATATCATGTGGTGAATAAAAATATAGCTCCAAGTAAATTACCGATGGAAGTAGACGAAAGAGGGGATGCCTTCCGGGGCATCCCCAAGCTTTGAATTTTTGGTGTCCTTGGATTATCTTGGGGGTGCCATGGGCATCCCCAAGCTTAGGCTCTTGCCACTCCTTGTTTCATAATCCATCAAAAGAATTCACCCAAAACTTGAAAACTTCACAACACAAAACTCAACAGAAATCTCGTGAGCTCCGTTAGAGAAAGAAAACAAAAGACTACTTCAAAGTAGTGTAATGAACTCATTCTTTATTTATATTGGTGTTAAACCTACTGTATTACAACTTCTCTATGGATTATAAACTATTTTACTAGCCATAGATTCATCAAAATAAGCAAACAACACACACAAAACAGAATCTGTCAAAAACAGAACCGTCTGTAGCAATCTGTAACTAACACAAACTTCTGGAACTCTAAAAATTCTACCAAAATAGGAAGTCCTGGAAAATTTGTTTGTTGATCATAATAAAAAATAATCAACGCAATAGCACATTCCTGTGATTTAACAAAATTATATCCGTGCGTGCAAAGTTTCTGTTTTTCAGCAGAATCAAATCAACTATCATCGTAGGTTATCCTATAGGTTCTACTTGGCACAAACAGGAATTAAAACATAAAACCAGATCCAAACAGAGGCTAGATGGATTATTTATTCCTAAACAGAAGCAAAAACAAAAAACACAAAATAATATTGGGTTGCCTTCCAACAAGCGCTATCGTTTAACGCCCCTAGCTTGGCATAAAAGCAAGGATAGATCTAGGTATTGCCATCTTTGGTAGGCAATCCATAAGTGGATCTCATGATAGATTCATATGGTAATTTTATTTTCTTTCTAGGTAAGTGTTCCATGCCCTTCTTTAAGGGAAATTGGAATCTAATATTCCCTTCCTTCATATCAATAATTGCACCAATAGTTCTAAGGAAAGGTCTACAAAGAATAATAGGACATGAAGGATTACAATCTATATCAAGAACGATAAAATCTACGGGCACATAATTCCTATTTGAAAAAGTAAGAACATCATTAATTCTTCCCATAGGCTTTTTAATAGTGGAATCCGCAAGATGCAAGTTTAGAGAGCAATCATCAAAGTCACGGAAATCTAGCAAATCACACAAAGTTTTTGGTAATAGTAAAGACACTAGCACCCAAATCACACAAAGCATGAAACTCATAATATTGGATTTTAATCTTGATAGTAGGTTCCCACTCATCATAGAGTTTTCTAGGGATAGAAACTTTCAACTCGAGTTTTTCTTTATAAGATTGCATCAAGGCATCAACAATGTGTTCGGTAAAGGTCTTATTTTGACTATAAGCATGAGGAGAATCTAGCACGGATTGCAACAAGAAAATACAACCAATTAAAGAGAAATTTTCATAATTAAATTCCTTGAGATCCAAAATAGTGGGTTTAGCAACATCTAGGTTTTTATTTCTTTCAATCCTGCTTTCATCAATTTCATCATCAAGATCTAGAAACTCCGAATTCTTAGAATGCCTTCTAGTTAAAGGAAGATCATATTCAGTTTCATCAAGTTTCATGTTGCAAAACAAAGATTTAATGGGGGATACATCAATAACTTTTAGATCTCCATCTTGATTTTCATAGGAATTAGAGGAACACGCTTTAATAAAGGCATCTTTGGAAGCACACATCCTAGCGGTTCTCTCTTTGCACTCATCAATGGAAATTCTCATGGCTTTGAGAGACTCATTGATATCATGCTTGGGAGGAATAGATCTAAGCTTTAAAGAATCAATTTCAAGATAAATTCTATCAACGTTCCTAGCCAAATCATCAACTTTAAGCAATTTCTCTTCAAGCAAAGCATTAAAATTCTTTTGTGAATTCATAAACTCTTTAACACTACTCTCAAGTTCAGAGGGCATCTTATTAAAATTTCCATAAGAGTTGTTGTAGGAATTTCCATAATTATTAGAAGGATTACTAGGATAAGGCCTAGGATTAAAATTCCCTCTATACGCGTTGTTTCCAAAACTATTCCTACCAACAAAATTCACATCCATAGATTCATTATTATTCTCAAGCAAAGTAGATAAAGGCATATCATTGGGATCAAGAGGAGTATTTTTATTAGCAAACATCTTCATAAGTTCATCCATCTTTTCACTCAAAACATTGATTTCTTCTATAGCATGCACTTTTTTACTAGAAAATCTTTCGGTGTGCCATTGAGAATAATTAGCCATAATATTATCAAGCAATTTTGTAGCATCTCCTAACGTAATTTCCATAAACGTGCCTCCCGCGACCGAATTTAAAAGATTTCTAGAAGCAAAATTCAATCCGGCATAAAAATTTTGTATGATCATCCATAAGTTCAAACCATGAGTAGGGCAATTGTGAAGCATCAATTTCATTCTTTCCCAAGATTGCACAACATGCTCATGATCAAGTTGTTTAAAATTCACAATATCGTTCCTAAGAGTGATGATCTTAGAGGGAGGAAAATACTTAGAGATAAAAGCATCTTTGCACTTGTTCCAAGAATCAATACTATTTTTAGGCAAAGACGAAAACCAAACTTTAGCACGATCTCTAATTGAAAATGGAAATAACTTCAATTTGACAATATTGTTATCCATATCTTTCTTCTTTTGCATATCACACAAATCAACAAAATTGTTTAGATGAGTAGCGACATCTTCACTAGGAAGGCCGACGAATTGATCTTTCATAACAAGATTCAGCAAAGCGGTATTGATTTCACAAGACTCATCATTATTAAGAGGAGCAATCGGAGTACTAAGGAAATCATTATTATTGGTATTCGAGAAGTCACACAATTTGGTATTATCTTGCGCCATGGCAACAAGTAATCCAACACACAAGCAAACAGAAAGGCAACGGAAAAAGGCAAACGGGAAAGAAAAGAGGAGATTGGGAAAGAGAGGGCGAATAAAACGGCAAGGGTGAAGTGGGGAGAGGAAAACGAGAGGCAAATGGCAAAAAATGTAATGCGAGAGATAGGGATTGTGATGGGTACTTGGTATTGTTGACTTGCTTGCATAAGCCTCCCCGGCAATGGCGCCAAAAATTCTTCTTGCTACCTCTTGAGCACTGTGTTGGATTTCCCCGAAGAGGATAGGATGATGCAGCAAAGTAGCGTAAGTATTTCCCTCAGTTTTTGAGAACCAAGGTATCAATCCAGTAGGAGACCACGCACAAGTCCCTCGTACCTACACAAAACGATAGCTACTCGCAACCAACGCGATTAGGGGTTGTCAATCCCTTCATGGTCACTTACAAGAGTGAGATCTGATAGAGATGATAAATAATATTTTTGGTATTTTTGATAGATAGATGCAAAATGAAAAGTAAAAAACAAAGCAAGTAATAAAGGGACAGAGATTGATATGATGATAATAGACCCGGGGGCCATAGGTTTCACTAGTGGCTTCTCTCAAGAGCATAGATATTCTAAGGTGGGTGAACAAATTACTGTTGAGCAATTGACAGAATTTAGCATAGTTATGAGGATATCTAGGTATGATCATGTATATAGGCATCACGTCCGAGACAAGTAGATCAAAACGATTCTGCATCTACTACTATTACTCCACTCATCGACCGCTATCCAGCATGCATCTAGATTATTAAGTTAAAAACAGAGTAACGCCTTAAGCAAGATGACATTATGTAGAGGGATAAATTCATGCAATATGATAAAAACCCCATCTTGTTATCCTTGATGGCAACAATACAATACGTGCCTTGCTGCCCCTTCTGTCACTGGGAAAGGACACCGCAAGATTGAACCCAAAGCTAAGCACTTCTCCCATTGCAAGAAATACCAATCTAGTTGGCCAAACCAAAAGGATAATTCGAAGAGACTTGCAAAGATAAATCAATCATACATAAAAGAATTCAGAGAAGATTCAAATATTATTCATAGATAAACTGGATCATAAACCCACAATTCATCGGTCTCAACAAACACACCGCAAAAAGAAGATTACATTGAATAGATCTCCACGAGAGAGGAGGAGAACATTGTATTGTGATCCAAAAAGAGAGAAGAAGCCACCTAGCTACTAGCTATGGACCCGAAGGTCTGAAGTAAACTACTCACACTTCATCGGAGGGGCTATGGTGTTGATGTAGAAGCCCTCCGTGGTGGATGCCCCCTCCGGCGGAGCTCCGGAACAGGCCCAAGATGGGATCTCGTGGATACAGAAGGTTGCGGCGGTGGAATTAGGTTTTTGGCTCCTGTTCTGATCGTTTGGGGATACGTAGGTATATATAGGAGGAAGGATTATGTCGGTGGAGCAACAGGGGGCCACGAGGCAGGGGGGCGCGCCCTCGGGGGGGGGGGGGGGGGGGGCGCCCCCCACCCTCGTGACCGCCTCTGTTATGTCTTGGAGTAGCGTCCAAGTCTCTTGGATCACATTCGGTGAGAAAATCACGTTCCCGAAGGTTTCATTCCGTTTGGACTCTGTTTGATATTCCGTTTCTTCGAAACACTAAAATAGGCAAAAAAACAACAATTCTAGGTTGGGCCTCCGATTAATAGGTTAGACCCAAAAATAATATAAAAGTGGAAAATAAAGCCCAATATGGTCCGAAACAGAAGATAAAGTTGCATGGAGCAATCAAAAATTATAGATACGTTGGAGACGTATCACCTCCTGATCCCGATATCCCGACACAGGTAGTAAAGGTAAATTCTCTCTATAGATATGATAAAGCTGAAGTCCCTCCTACTAAAATTGCTAGTCAGTGCTTGGATGAGTTTGATGACTTTATGTTTAAGCAAGATGACTTTAATGCTTATTTTGGTAGACAATTAAAACAGAATACCATTATGATTAAACGCTTGGGTGATTTTATGGCTAATATTAGTGGTGAACTTAAACTTGTTAGCAAACATGCTTCTATGGTTACCACTCAAGTAGAACAAGTACTTAAAGATCAAAAAGAAGTGCTTGATGAAATGAATAGTAAGAAAAATGATTATGCTGTTAGAGTGGCTACTAGAACTGGTAGAATGACTCAGGAACCTTTGTATCCTGAAGGCCACCCTAAGAGAATCGAGCAAGATTTTCAGAGAAATAATATTGATGTACCTAGTTCTTCTAAAAGGAAGAAAAATAAAAATGATAGGACTTTGCAAACTTCTAGTGAACCTATTGCTGAACCACCTGAGAATCCAAATGATATCTCTATGTCTGATGCTGAAACACAATCTGGTAATGAACATGAACCTAGTGAAAATATTAATGATGATGTTCATGATGATGCTCAACCTAGTAATGATAATGATGTAGAAGTTGAACCTGCTGTTGATCTTGATAACCCACAATCAAGGAATCAAAGTTATGATAAAAGAGACTTCGTTGCTAGGAAACATGGTAAAGAAAGGGAACCATGGGTTCAGAAACCCATGCCTTTTCCTCTGAAACCATCCAAGAAAAAGGATGATGAGGATTTTGAGCGCTTTGCTGAAATGATTAGACCCATCTTTTTGCGTATGTGATTAACTGATGTGCTCAAAACAAATCCTTATGCTAAGTATATGAAGGATATCATTACTAATAAAAGAAAGATACCGGAAGCTGAAATTTCCACCATGCTTGCTAATTATACTTTTAAGGGTGGAATACCAAAGAAACTTGGAGATCCAGGAGTACCTACTATACCATGCTCCATTAAGAGAAATTATGTTAAAACTGCTTTATGTGATCTTGGAGCCGGTGTTAGTGTTATGCCTCTCTCTATATCGTAGACTTGACTTGAATAAGTTGACACCTACTGAAATATCTTTGCAAATGGCTGATAAATCAACTGCTATACCTGTCGGTATTTGTGAGGATGTGCCTGTTGTAGTTGCAAACGTTACTATTTTAACGGACTTTGTTATTCTTGATATTCCCGAGAATGATAGTATGTCTATTATTCTTGGAAGACCTTTCCTTAATACTGCAGGGGCTATTATTGATTGCAACAAAGCCAATGTCACTTTTCATGTTAATGGTAATGAGCACACGGTACACTTTCCGAGGAAACAACCTCAAGTTTATAGTATCAACTCTATTGGGAAAATTCCATCGATTATATTTGGAGGTTTTGAATTTACTCTCCCTACATTCAAGAAAAAGTATGATATTCTTATTATTGGGGATTTTCATATCCCTGTTGAGGTAACTTAGTGTTATTTGAAATTTCTCCGGTTCCGTGCTATTCGGAATGAGTTTGTTAACAAGACTTGATCAACCTTGTTAGTGGGTTCATTTTGATGATCACGAGAAGGATGAAACTAGAAGCACAACCTTCTCTACCCTCTTTATATTTTCTGTTATTTAGTAGAAATAAAGTAAAACAGTATTTTTTCTGTCTGTTTCCTGACTTATCCGTGCAATATAAAAATATCCCGAAAATAAAAGTCCTGAGAATGCCATGACAATTTAATATGATTTTTTCGGGAATATTTGAGGATTTACTGTGCAAAAATTACCGCGGGGGGAGCTGCCACGTGGCCACGAGGGTGGAGGGCGCGCCCTACCCCCCTGGGCCCATGATGGCCCTCCTCCACTTATCCCTGCTCCCATCTTCTTCCTCTGCCTCACACAAACACAAAAAACCAACTCAAGCACGAGTTCCAGCCCCTGTTGCTGTGATTTTTGATCTCCTTGCTCAAAGCACCTCTCGCAAAACTGCTTGGGGAGATTGTTCCTTGGTATGTGACTCCTCCATTGGTCCAATTAGTTTTTGTTCTAGTGCTTTATTCATTGCAAATTTGTGCTGCATAGGTGACCATGTTCTTGAGTTTGCATGTCAAATTTATATGGTTCCAAGTAGTTCTAATGCTTTATATAGGCTCTAGGCACTTGTGGGAGTTGTTGCTATCAATTTTATTGAAGTTGGTTCACTTTTATTTGAAGTTACTAAAAATTTCAGATTATTTCAGAAAATAATGAAGAGACTTTAAAGGGGCTCGTCGAGCCGAAGCTCGAAGGAAAAACAAAAGGAAGAAGAGCAGAAGCCCAAATTTAATTTGCCTCGCACCGCGAAGGTCCGGCCGTGTGAATGGCCTTCCGATGAATTCTTGAGGAGAGACAGGATTTATGAGGATTTCTTTTTATTGATTTAGAATGCTGGCCTCACCGACTTCCTCCGCGACCAACGTCATCAGTATCTCTTACTCACAAATACTTTTGTGCAAAACTTCTACTTTTTCCCTAAGAAATCACCTCTATCAGTAGAGTTTCATTTATATGACGTTGTTAAGGAGATGCCATTAGCTGAATTTTGCGAGGTTTGCAAAATATCCTTTGAGGGCACCTTGGATGAACCACACCGTAACGAAGTAGAAGCTTTTATTAACACTATCACTGTGGGAGAAACCAGGAAGGTTTCTGATGCAAGGATTACAGCATACATTTTCATGTTTTACGCTCCTTTGCCTTATTTGCTAGTCGTTGCTTGATTGGACGCAGGAACTGTGGAAACCTTAGTGTTCCTGATATTATTATTTTGTTCCATGGTTTACACCGCAATAACTCTGTTAGTATGGGTGGAATTGTTGCTAGACGGTTAAGTTTGAACCGTACTAAGGGCCCTATCTTTGGAGGCATTTATGCTTCGCGCCGAGCTGAATATTTTGAAATACCTATTAGGCATGAGGAGAAAGAAGAAACATCATTGCCCCGTGCTTATTTAGATTATAAGAGTATGCTAGCGCATGACTTTCTTGTTAAGAGTCGTGAAGGGGAGCTCAAATATAAATTATACTTTGATAAACATCACCCTGAGACTATTACTCTGCCTGCTCCTTCTTTGTTTAACTTGTTTGCAGGTCCTCACATCGTTCCGTGGGTGGCCGTTCAAGCCTATCGGAATCCTACACCAGCCCCAGAACCGGAGCGACAAGATGAGCCTCCACGATAGTCTGTTTATTCTTGGGATCCAGAGGTGGTTGCCAGCCAGTGGCAGTCAGAGTCCTCTTCATCACAGTATGATCCCAACTATTCTGCATCGCAGTATGACCCCAGCTTCACCTACGGGTATCCGATAGGCTATCCCTGGCAATAGACCAACTTAGGCCAAAAGCCTAAGCTTGGGGGAGTACGTATTTCCCACGGACATTACATTCATGTTCACACACACTCATTGCTAGATGTCGGTGCTCATACTCTTTCACTGTAATATCCATGCTAGTTTATTTTCTTTTTCCTGCTTTCTTCTTGTGTGTTTAATAAACCTTAAGAAAAAACCAAAAAAATTATTAGTAGTAGTTTATCTCTTTGTTGTAGTAATTAAAAAGTAAACCCAAAAATATTTCCCGTTCTTCTTTTCCTTGTTGGGAGCTTTCCCGTGTAAATAGTTTTTATTTCTTTTCTTTTGTTTGGGGGTCAGTAGGAGAAGACCATGATTAAATTGTTGAAGTGGCTCTTATATGCATCATTGTTGATTTAACCAAGAGACCATATTGCCTTGTCTTCTCCTGTCTATTGAATGCTCGCAGATTCCAGCTTAGTCCAATGCATGTGCACTCTTATTATTATACACATCGTCCGGTCATGCAAGTGAAAGGCAATAATGATGATATATGATGGACTTATTGGGATGAGGAAAGCTGGTATGAACTCGACCTCTCTTGTTTTTGTAAATATGATGATTCATCATTCCTGAGTCAGCTATTATGAAGTAAACATATTTGCAATGACATTTAGAGATTATAGTTGCTTGTGCCATGCTTGATTAGCTATGAGTTATAATGGTTTACCTTGCGTGCCAACATGCTATTAGAATGATTATGATGTGGTATGATGGGATGGTATCCTCCTTTAAATGAATTGAGTGACTAGACTTGGCACATGTTCACGCATGTAGTTGAATCAAATCAACATAGCCTTCCTGATATTTATGTTCATGGCAGATTATATCCTACTCATTCTTGTACTCGGTGTGAATTAATTTTAATGCATGTTTACGACTGTTGTCGCTCTCTCAGTTGGTCGCTTCCCAGTCTTTTGCTAGCCTTCACCTGTACTAAGCAGGAATACTGCTTGTGCATCCAAACTCCTTAAACCCCAAAGCTGTTCCATATGAGTCCACTATACCTACCTATATGCGGTATTTACCTGCCGTTCCAAGTAAATTTTTATGTGCCAATCTCTAAACCTTCAAATAAACATCATGTTTTGTATGCTCGAGCAGCTCATGTTTCAACTAGGGCTGCCTATATCTTCCATGCTAGGTGGGTTATTATCAAGAGGAGTGGACTCCGCTCCTCATTCACGAGAAGGGGCTGGTACCCGGGATGCCTAGTCCCATGATCCAAAAAGATCAAAGCAAATCAAAATAATTAAACAAAACTCCCCCAGGGTTGTTGTATGTTGGAGGCACTCGTTGTTTCGAGCAAGCCATGGATTGATGCTTGTTGGTGGTTGGGGGAGTATAAACCTTTACCATTCTGTTTGGGAACTGCCTATAATGCATGTAGTATGGAAGATACAGCCATCTCATAGTTGTTGCGTTGATAGCAAAAGTATGACGCTCAAAATGTTATTCAATCTCTATTTTAAAATTGAGCTCTAGCACCTCTACAAATCCCTGCTTCCCTCTGCGAAGGGCCTATCTATTTACTTTTATGTTGAGTCATCACCCTTCTTATTAAAAGCACCCGCTGGAGAGCACACTGTCGTTTGCGTTCATTATTATTGGTTTATATTTGGTATGACTTGACTGGATCTCTTTTACCATGAATTACAATGTTTAGTCGGTCCTTGATCTTTAAAGGTTCTCTGCATTTATGTTTTGCGGTCTCAGAAAGGGCTAGCGAGATACCATTTTGTTATATCATGTTATGATTATTTTGAGAAAGTGTTGTCATCCGAGTTTTATTATTATGGCTCGCTAGCTGATTATGCTATTGATATGAGTAATTGTGAGACCTATGTGTTATTGTTAGTATGGTTAGTTCATAATATTTGCTGAAACTTGAATGCTGGCTTTTCATGTTACAACAACAAGAGCAAACAGAGTTCGTAAAAGTTTTTTCTTTTTCTCTTTCAGTTTGTCAACTGAATTGCTTGAGGACAAGCAAGGGTTTAAGCTTGAGGGAGTTGATACGTCTCCGTCGTATCTACCTTTACAAACACTTTTGCCCTTGTTTTGGACTCTAACTTGTATGATTTGAATGGAACTAACTCGGACTGACGCTGTTTTCAGCAGAATTGCCATGATGTTGTTTTATGTGCAGAAAACAAAAGTTCTCGGAATGACCTGAAACTCCACGGAATATCTTAGAATAAATAATAAAAAATCCTTGCCAAAGATGAATACTAGGGGGCCCACACCCTGTCCACGAGGGTGGGGGGCGCCCACCCTCCTGGGCATGCCCCCTACCTCGTGGGCCCCCTGGAGACCCTTCGACGCCAACTCCAACTCCATATATTGGCTTTCGAGAGAAAAAATCAGAGAGAAGAAATCATCGCGTTTTATGATACGGAGCCGCCGCCAAGCCCTAATCTCTCTCCGGAGGGCTGATCTGGAGTCCATTCGGGGCTCCGGAGAGGGGGATTCGTCACCGTCATCATCATCAACCATCCTCCATCACCAACTTCATGATGCTCACCGCCGTGCGTGAGTAATTCCATCGTAGGCTTGTTGGACGGTGATGGGTTGGATGATATTTATCATGTAATCGAGTTAGTTTTGTCAGGGTTTGATCCCTAGTATCCACTATGTTCTGAGATTGATGTTGCTATGACTTTGCTATGCTTAATGCTTGTCATTAGGGCCCGAGTGCCATGATTTCAGATCTGAACCTATTATGTTTTCATGAATATATGTGAGTTCTTGATCCTATCTTGAAAGTCTATAGTCACCTACTATGTGTTATGATCCGGCAACCCCGAAGTGACAATAATCGGGACCACTCCCGGTGATGACCATAGTTTGAGGAGTTCATGTATTCACTATGTGCTAATGCTTTGTTCCGGTTCTCTATTAAAAGGAGGCCTTAATATCCCTTAGTTTCCAATAGGACCCCGCTGCCACGGGAGGGTAGGACAAAAGATGTCATGCAAGTTCTTTTCCATAAGCACGTGTGACTATATTCGGAATACATGCCTACATTATATTGATGAATTGGAGCTAGTTCTGTGTCACCCTATGTTATGACTCTTACATGATGAACCGCATCCGGCATAATTATCCATCACTAATCCGGTGCCTACAAGTTTTCCATATACTTGTTCTCGCTTATTTACTTTTACTTTGCTACTGTTACAATCACTACAAAATACCAAAAACATTACTTTTGCCGTCTTTAATTTTGTTACCGTTACCACCATTATCATATTACTTTGCTACTAAACACTTTGCTGCAGACACTAAGTTTCCAGGTGTGGTTGAATTGACAACTCAGCTGCTAATACTTGAGAATATTCTTTGGCTCCCCTTGTGTCGAATCAATAAATTTGGGTTGAATACTCTACCCTCGAAAACTGTTGCCATCCCATATACTTGTGGGTTATCAAGAATGCAGAAGGTAATGTGGTCTCGGATCACCAACAACTAGCTGGCATGTTTTGGTCTGATTTTAATCAGCGAATGGGCAATGCAAAAGGAATCCGCATGGGTTTTGATTTGGACACCTTAATTGCGCGTGTTGATGGCCTTGAGGATTTATCCCAACCTTTCTCTGATTCTGAGGTTGAATCTGTCATTAAGAACATGCCACCGGATTGTGCTCCTGGTCCCGATGGTTTTTCTGGTCTATTCTTAAAGAAGTGTTGGCCAATCCTAAAGGAGGATTTCATGCAACTTGTGAAGGAGTTCTATGAGGGGAGATGCAACCTGGAATGTCTTAACACTTCATTAATTACTCTGATCCCCAAAAAGTTGAGCCCTGAAGTTGTCGGAGACTTTTGGCCCATCTCGTTGACCAACACGTGCTTGAAGTTTTTAACTAAGCTGCTCGCTAACCGCCTTCAGAAAGTGATACTCAGATGCATCCACCGCAATCAGTATGGTTTTCTTCGGTGTCATTCTATTCAAGATTGCCTGGCCTGGTGTTTTGAGTATACACACCAATGCAAAGCCTCGAAGTGACACATCATCCTCCTTAAGCTGGATTTCACGAAGGCCTTCGACACAATTGAGCATGAACTTATTCTCAGAATTTTACAATGCAAGGGTTTTGACTCCCGGTGGACTGGATGGATCAATAGCATATTGTCTACGGGATCTTCTTCTGTGCTTCTCAACGGTGTGCCGGGCAATCACTTTGTTTGCAAAATGGGCGTGCGTCAGGGGGATCCTCTCTCACCGTTGCTCTTTGTGATTGCGGTTGATTTATTGCAATATGTAGTCAACGAGATGTGCTCCAGGGACAACCTCTCACTGCCAATCCCAACCAGCTCCAGCGACTACCCGATTGTACAATATGCCGACGACACTTTAATTGTTCTGCCTATGATCGATGATCAACTTATTGCTTTCAAGGAGATGCTTGACACATTTGCGGCGTTAACAGGATTACGTGTAAACTTTAGTAAGTCTTCGCTCATTCCAATAAACATGACTGATGCGGAAGGTGCTAGGGTGGCTTCTTTGCTCGGATGTGATGTTGGGTCAATGCCATTCACGTATCTAGGATTGCCAGTGGGAACTTCTAGGCCAACAATCTATGATCTGCTGCCTCTGGTTGATCGTGTTGAGCGACGCTTATCTGCTTCCTCATGCCTGCTAAATCAAGGAAGCCGACTACAACTTCTATAGTCGGTGTTGTGCTCCATGCCAATATACTTCTTGTGTACCTTATCTCTTCCCAAGGGCATTTTGCAGCAATTAGAGCGAATCATGAGGCAATTTCTGTGGAGAGGCAACATGTATAACCCACGTCAATCATTGGCTGCTTGGGATTTAGTCTGTCACCCTAAGAAATTCGGTGGTTTGGGTGTTCTTAACTTGGGCATTCAAAATGAGGCTTTGTTACTAAAGCATCTCTTCAAGTTTTATAATAAAGTGGACGTGCCTTGGGTATCATTAATTTGGGACACTTATTATGCATCGTCACCACCCCAAAGCACCCAGAACTGTGGCTCCTTTTGGTGGTGTGATGTCATGCGTTTATATCCTAATTTCTGCAAGCTAGCTGTTCCACAAGTTCATGTTGGCGACACGGTACTTTTTTGGCGGGACCGTTGGCAGTTGGGAAATCGTGTTGTCCTTTTACACGACTGCTTCCCGAGGCTACATTCATTTGTAGTTGATGATGCAATCACTGTCAAGGAGTTTATGGAGCGGCCTGATGTCTTGGATCATTTCCATTTGCCTCTGTCACAGGAGGCCTACTCGGAATTCACACAGCTCCAGGCCCTGCTGCCTTTGATCAATCTGGATGGTGAGAGCAAAGACATTTGGATGTGGCCTTCGAAGTCTGGTATTTTTATGTCAAAGATATACTATGACTCTTGCTTCTCACACCTAGTGGTTGACCCCATCTTCAAATGGATTTGGTAGTGTGCATGCATGCTCAAGTTCAAAGTGTTTGGCTGGCTTCTCTTAATGGATCGTTTGAACACTAAGGATATGATGCAACGTCGTCATTGGATCATCCAGGATGACACATGTGTGCTATGCAACCTTGCACAACATGAGGATCGGGCTCATCTTTTCTTTGCTTGCAATTTTAGCCAAAGGGCTGGGAACTATCTTGGGATTTCTTGGTCCGTTCGACCGAACCAAACCACATACAAGATGGCTAAAACAGTTAGGAGGGATTTCAGTCATCCTTTCTTCACTGAGGTTTTCTTCACTGCTACTTGGAATATTTGGACACAAAGGAATGGGAAGATCTTCAGAAATGAGCAACCTTCTTTTAGAGCTTGGAGAAGGAACTTTATCCATGACATTTCTCTTCTGTCTCACAGGATTAGATGTAAATATAAAGATATTTTACTGTCTTGGATAGCTAACCTTTCTTAGACCCTTTTCTTGTAAGTGTCTTTTCTCTTTTCCTGTAAATTTGTAAACTTGTAACTATACTTCTTTTTTTAGTTATTAATAAAGGACTGTGAGGCTGTTGCCTTGCAGTAAATAGTCAAAAAAACATGTGATCTGATCACATATATATAATGTACCTGATACTTCGGATCAGACCAGTGTTTCACAAGGCCCCTCCAGTCTTCATCCGATATATTTTCCACTAGAGATGTTTGGGAAAGTTCACTGTTAGCCTTGCCTTCAAAGTGAGTTTTCCTCAAGTTATACCGATACTGTCGCAGAGTAGACATGAAAACATGGGTGCAAGCTTGTCTAGTTGCATCATCTTGGCTATCCAACTTGAACCTCATCTGTTGAAAATTATGGGAGTCTCATTATCAGCAACCTAGAAAGTATGGGACAGAGCAAGACGATATTACTAGTTTCCATACATAACCATATTTACAGATACGTACATGACACCTAACGGCAACCGCTGCCTCTGATACTAACTTGGATGACTCTGTAGCATCACGTGGCCTTTTTAAACCTGCCTCGAAATGGATCTCCATTCTTCCTCCTCTAGATTTAGTTAACCTATCGAGCAATATCCCTGATGTTTGTTTTCTCTTGCGCCTAGGTGCTAGTCCAACAACGAACATATGAAGTGTTAGTGTACATCAAACTGTGAGACTACATATAAAGAAGCATGCAACTGTAACTTGACTCCAGCAACTACCTTCTTGCTGTTGAAGCTCACAAGGTTCATCTGATATTGCCAACTCGTCTTTTGTCAAGAGTGCTTGGGAAGTAGTGTCAGGTGGCAAGGGAGCTTGGGAACGTGCTGCTAGCTCAGTTGACGCACGAGTAAGTTGTGCAGCTGGTAGTACCGTGGTAGGTGTTGCAAGAACTAGGGCTGTCTCTGCTTGTTTGGTGGCAGCTATTTGTTTCCGTTTGGCTTTTTTTGCAGCTCGTGTAGCATGGGATGCCGTTTTTGTAGAATTTTTCGCTGGACTTTGACCTTCTATTGCACCATCAGTACCAGCAGAATCTACAGGATTCATTCGCTTCTCATTCCCTGCCATTCTGTGTTTCTTCCTCTTTCTCTGTGCCATGTTAAGTCAAGACGACAAGAAAAACGAATAACAATTTAGTTCTTCAGAACAAATTGATGTGTGATGCAGACGAACTGAACTTTGATGTTAGACAACCACATGATAGGAGGATGTAATATGTATGAAAAACAGGACGGAAGAGATAACCAGAACTATGATGTGTAAACTAAGAAGAAGATATTTCACCAGGTTAGAAGCAATGCAATGGAAGGTAGACACCATATGAAAGATGCTACAAATATCGCTCTGCTAAGTTAACAGTGTCTCATCATAAATGGCGTTTAAACAAATGTGAAGCAGTACAAGAAATAAATCATATGCAAGATGCAAACAAGATCACACTACCATGTTAGAGGTCTCTCGTCATTAGTGCCATTGCATATTCACAGCTTATGATGTGTAAACTAAGGAGAAGGCATTTCAACAAATTAGAAGCAATGAAAGCTAGACACCATATGAAAGATGCAACGAATATCACTCTACCAAGTTAAAACTATCTCGTTAGAAGTGCCATTTCAACAAATTAGAAAAGAATGTGAGATGTAACCTATATCACACTCCAAAGTCAAACGTGTCTTATGATAAGTGATTGTTGCAGGTTACACAACAGTAGTAATTTGATGTAAGAACATGGTGTGATAGACAGATATTGTATGTTCTAGAAACAGGAACATGTGTCTTATTCAAGTATAATGTCTAAAGTAAGCAGATGGAATTCAACAAAACTAGAAGCAATACAAGCTAGACATCACACATAACATGCAACCACATATAACAGTGCCAAGTTAGAGGGAGCACCGGTGATGCTGCACGAGGGGAGACGTGCTCATCATAAACACGGCTTTGTTGAGTGTCTATGCATGTGTTGTCTTGGAAATCATCTTGGGGGTGTGGAGGAGTAGAAACTGTAGAGGCCCTCCGTTCGGAAGGAGCACCTTTATCCGCTGCCTTGCTAACTTCCTTCCGCTTTATTGATTTTGAATTGTCAAGTAAAATCGACAAGAAAAAGCAATAAAATTCTCTCTTCAGAACTTATTCATGCATGATACTAACAATCACTACTTTGATGTAGGCAAACACATGATACCAGGATGGAATATGTATGTAAAACAGGACGACATGGCATGTTCACAACTGTTTGTGTAAACTAAGCAGAAACCATTCCAGCAAATAAGAAGCAATGCAAGATAGACACCACATGAAAGATGCAACCAATATGACTCTGCCAAGTTAAAAGCATCCCATCATAAATGGAATTTCAACAAATTAGAAGCAGCGCATGCTATAAATCATATGAAATATGCAACTAATATCACACTGCATATACTAAAGGTGTCTCGTCATATTGATTGATGTGGGATACAAAAAACAATAGTTTTATGTAAGGACATGCTTAATAGACGGATGTACTATGTACTAAATACAGGAAGGCATGTCACATTAACAGGTATAATGTATAAGCTAAGCAGACTAGGACATGCAGTTTAACCAGATTGGAAGAATTACAATCTAGACACCATATGTAACATGCAACCACATATCACGCTGCCAAGTTAGAGCAAGCACTTGCGATGCTAGTGTAGGGGAAATGCTATAATCAACTACAAAGCTACGTTCACTATCTTGATCTAGCATTTCTGTTTCTTGAGAATCACGTCGGGAGGCTGACGCTGCATTCTTTAAATGAGGAGTAGTCCCCTTGCCTGCCTGCCTCATCATAAGTGATTGATGAGGCATACACAAGAACATTAGTTTGATGTAAGAACATGGTTAATACACAGATGTACTAATATGTACCAAAAACAGAAAGACATGTCATATTCAAAGGTATAATGTGTAAGCTAAGCAGATGCAATTTAACCAAATTGGAAGCAATACAAGCTAGACATCCGGCTGGAGTGGTGAGCATGATCATCTAGGACCTGAGAGCCTGGTGGGAGGCGGGCTGCTTCGCCACCATCGCAGCTTTTTAGTTGGCTTCCAGGTGATGCCTATCTTTGTTGGGCTTGTCACTGGCTCGTCCAGTGCCCTGACTAGCTATTTGTCTTCTGGTGCTCATGGGATGGTGGTTCATGTAAAAAAATATCTTTCCTCATCAAGACCGACTTCGGCCTTTCGAATACAAGCTAGACACCATATGGAACATGCAACCACATATGACACCGCAAAGTTAAAGCAAGCACCTGGGATGGTGGTTCATTGCGAGCGAGGTCATCAACTCCAGAGCTACGTTTACCGTCTTCATCTGCTGACGCTGCACCCTTTATGGCGCTGTAACGTGTCGTGCATACCCGCAAAGAAAGCTGCGGCATCTTCTCTCTTTTCTTTGATGCTTCTCTTTTGGCAGACTCTGAAATACCGTTGCATAAAAACACAATAGTGAGAGTATGGGTGAAGTGTGTGCAGAACTAGTGCACTGTAAAAGTAGCAGATAGCAGGTGGCTGAAAAATAAATGACATGAGACATATGATAGCTCTACAACATTGCATGGGAAACAAAATTAGATTCTACTCCGTATGATTTTGTAATATATGAGCACAAGAAATGCAGGTACTCCTCCAGCACACCACCGCATGTGGTCATATCTAAGATAACAGTTGACTGAAAATAAATAGGTCAGTCGATTTTTTTAATGAAGCGTCCGATCTATAAGGAACGGGCAGATGGCCTTCGTCTACCTCCCGCTAGTCACTGTTGATAATCTTTTTTGAACCGCCAGCAACCATCGGCCCAGACCCCTGCCTCTGCCGCCCCGCCCTCCCCTCAACCTCACACCACTGCCGTGCTTGGCAGCACCCCCAGGCCATCCCTTTAATCCCGTCCGACCTCCAGATCGGGCACTAGTAGCTCTAGGCCGCACAAACCCCTAAGATAAACACCAAGGCGCTGCTTCCCCGGTGTAATAGGCGTACTAGCGCCTGTTACGCTGGGGAATGCTTCCGTTAATTGGGATCAACTGGCCAGAAATTGAAATTCAGGGGGGCGGCGGAACTCTAGCTAAGGTGAAATAGTATATGAGGAGAAACCTTGTGCATCGTGAGTTACTAGGAACATCTAGTATCTAGAAGAAGCGGTCAACTAGTGTCTTCTGTGGGATGAATACCATGCAAGCAAAGACGTAAGATTTGCACGAATAAGGGAAGAGGAGTACCTTTTTCGGTTGCCGGTGTGGTCTCCTCCACATGTCGCACCGATCTTCTTCTTTTTACTGGGGAAACCGACGTTTTGGAGGGTGCAGGCTTGGACGAACCCATGGCCAAATTGTTGACTGTGTTGCCATAGCCGTATGTCGGTGGAGGGGAAGCAGATCCGAGGCGACGAAGGACGGCGTAGCAGGAACAGCTCCGGTGCGGTGGAGGTGGCGAAGTTGGAGCGGCAGCGGTGAGGCGCAGGACGGCGTGGTTGAACTGGCTCGGGTATGGACGGCTCGGCCTTGGCTTCAACTACTAGCCGTGGAGCGTTGCGGTTGAGGTTGCGGTGGACGACGACGTCGAGGTGTCGGCTCCGACGTGATGGAGGAGGGCGGCAGTTGATGGGTGGGATGGGGTGGCGGACGGAGGACGCCGGGGTTTCGCGGCTGGTGGAGAGGTAGTTTTGGCGCCCACGGAGTACGAATGGGGAATCAGACGGGTGGGGGGGAACCATGTTTTGGTCTGGGACGCGCTTGTTTTTGGCTTTTTTGAACAGAAGATGGGACGCGCTTGTTTGAAATTTGGGGAAAGTACAAACTTTGCCCCCCTCTTAAATTTCAGACCTACTGCGGGTCGGGGGTAGGATGGTAATCCCAGGTGTCCCAAATAGTGGGCGGGAGCGATTTCGGCCGCCCGCATGTGTGCTAAGGCGACCATTGTGTATGAATGTTTTTCGGAGGCGGTTGTGTGGCGTCTAGATGAAGCTACAAACCTACCCCGGTTTAGACCTTTGGACGTCGGGCCGGTAGGTTTCACGGGTCGGAGTTATTAGAAAAGTAATTTCCTTGTACTACCAAACATTGGTCTCACGCGGTTTCGGGCGAGTAGAGGCTCTTTTGGCGCTTCGTTCGAAATTTTGAAACACAAGCATTCACGTTTAGAGTACTCTTGAACTATGAGGATTGACCTAAATAGACAACGTTATATTTGACCTTGTATGTTTGAAAACCTCATTAAATTATCCGCTTCTTTTTGAAATTTTGACACTTGAAAATCCTATAACTACGATTATTTTGGAATGGAGGAGCTAAATTTGAATCTATTTTGTACACGACTACATATGCTATTATGTACAAAATCAGAGCAAAGATTGGTGCCCCCATAATTTAGGTATGGTTTACAAATGCCATGATATCAAATTCAAATAATTGAATGGACTTCATGTTGAATTCGATTTTTTAAACCACCTTAAGTTGAATTCAAATGTATGCTAGTTCATAGGTAGCTATTTATAATGTTCATTGTGTAACTTTCGTATGTATAATGTGCTTTACACACACAACATGAACTATACTCACGTTTATATTCGATTGCTAAAGCGATGCATTGTCTGGAGTTCAAAATACTAACTATGTGGATCAATTGTGTCGAATAATAACATAGACATGCTCAAATTCGATAGAATATAGATGTCTGATGGATCAATGGCCGCTCCTTATGCAAATTGCAAATATCATGATCCCATCCTAATATTTGGATACAATTTATATCTTTAATCAATGTGTAGAGCAGTCTTTTACGTGTAGTTTCACTCTCCATCGGTGGTCTCTCATACATGCTCACACACTCTCTCCCGAGGTGTCTTTCTTGCACACATGCTCTAGATATAACCCTCCCTCCCTCTCGTAACCATTTACAATTGTTTTCACTAACCTTTATCACAAGCACTCTTCCTCTCGCAAAAATACACAAGCACAATCCTCATCGACCCTTTCTATATACAGGACCTGCCTACGTGTCTCACATACGCACATTATCTTTACGCCTATCTCTCACGCATTGTCTCACACCTCTCTTCCTAATCGACGAGTATGATTCTAGCAGAGCATTCTGTAGGATGCCCCTTAAAGTTGGGTTGGGTGAATAGTAATATCAGAGATAAAGGGGTTACCTTAGTCCGAGAACCTAGGGTTACAAATCCTAGATGGCTTTGTTAGTGGACACAGAGTCCTTCACAATTCTGCTATCCTTGTCTTGTATGACTAGTCATCCATGGGTCTTCCTAAATGTGTCATGGGCTGACCAATGTGGCGCAGGATGGAACCGAACGAAGGGCCTCACCTCGACCCACCGGACCTCATGCGGTGACACACCCTCTGCCCCCACGTCTCATTATCTTCTCACACCCACACATACCAACACAAACATCACACACACAGAAAATTTCTCCTGGTGCCTCTATTCCCTCCCCCCTTGCATATACACACTCAAGGGAATGGAATCTCTTGTCGTGATGTCATATTCGTCTCTCTCTCTCTCTGGACCACTCTCATTTCTCGTGCTATCTCTCCCACGCCCCCCCGTCGGACCCTCTATCCATGCCTTTATCGAATATGTAATACACACACATACCTCTTTAGGCCCCGCCAAATGCATCAACTACACATTCACACATGTTACATCATGTACCCCATTGATCTAAAAAGCCCTCTCTTCACGTTTATTGTACATACAACATTCCTTTTGAATAAAGTGTGGCCAAAAAATTATTTTAGAGTTTCTACATATATACAACATTACAAAGTTATATGGAGGAGTACGAACGCTAATTTGCATTGCATGGTGCCCACAATGATATTTATTCCGCACTGTGAATTTGTATATTTTTATACCATATACAAAGTTAGTCATAATAAAGAGAAACGAAGAGCATCTCTCTCTCCATCGCATACCCCCTTGTACGCCCCTTTCACGTATGCACATAAAACTATCTCCAGGTCCTCTAAAAGTAAGCCCCCAGAAAATTCACACATGTTTCATCTTTCTCTTGCGATATATGCAATGACGATCATTGTATTTGAAGCGAAAGCATGATACGTACATTGGACTTCAGAATCCACTCATTACGGTCACCATTTACGTTTAGTGGTTATTATACAGTCACGGGCTCACCGTACAACTCTGTAGTTGCTCATGACATGACTAGTTGACCAGTTAAACGCTCCACGTGGCACCTCTAGTGTTGCATCACATTATCTCACTACCACCGTGCCCACCTGTCGACTTGTATCTACTCTACATCTACACTCTTATAAAATACACTCTTATAAAAAACAGAGTTGGTGATGATGGTGTGCGTGCCATCTTGCAATTTAGGCCGTCCGATTTATATCTGACGGACAGGAAAGAAACTATGGCAATTTTGCAAAAAGGTACCCACACACCTCTCCACATTTGCAAATAAGGCCTTCCCTCGTTCATACTTTTCTCTCACAAGATAAACTAGTCATACAAATGCATCTTGATGTTACGTGCAACGCACGGGCATCTTGCTAGTAAGAATGAAAACAAACAACAAAAATATATTTGGATGTTGGTTCGAAGTCATGACCGCGGGCACAGCGGACAAGGTGGCCTTGTATTGGTATGCTGAGCCATCTGTTTTAATACACAGGAGCTGGTGTGGTGATTATGCACACACACATGCATGCATGCACACGAACTGCATCCACGCAACACTCACACAAACACATGCACCCACGCACGCACGCAACACTCACACGTACACACGGATCCACGCACGCACGCAACACTCACACGCACACATGCATGCATGGATGCACACACCAGTACACCACATGACCAACACACACTCTCACGCTCAAGTGCTCAACCTACACGTGCATGCGCACACATCAGGCCATGACAGACACATACACAACCAGGTGATTCCCGCGCATGGGTTGGAGTCTTGTCGCGCCTGCGTAAATTTGTGTTTATTTGACCTTTTCCCTATGCGAACTAACAGGTGGGACCCAGAAGGAACGTGGTCAATTTAACTAGTCAACATGGCGCCACGCAGACTATTTGGCCGGTCAACAGAGTTCAATCCGATGCTGAACCGTGAGCAAGTGACCGTATAATCACCGCAAAACGTATATAGTGACCGTAATCAGCTTATTCTGAAGTTCGGTGACCGTATTATGCTTTTCTCTCTGTAGGCCCTCCAAAACTACATCTCTACACGTTCTCGCATGTTACATCTAATAACTATGCAATACAACACTACTACTACACTCTAACACAATAAATCATATGTGTTTTTAGTTTTACTAGATATCATATTGTTACTTATAATTATTCAGTTTCCATACATTAAAATTGCCTTTGAAATGTATGGCCAGTATCATCTACCGCGCGGGAAAAATCCCGCCCTTTCCTGTTTAATCGGGTTTGTATCGATGGATCGTGCGAAACAGCAAAACTATAGTACTATACAGTACAAGTGACAGTTCACTGGGCCGTCGTGTCATCTACTCCTCCGTCGTAAGAGTGGAGCGCTCGCTTTCATAAATCTTCTAGTCCCTTTCGCCGACATGTGGGACATCAAGCTACCGGGTCCACGTGCCATACCGGAATACAGTGCAGAGCAGCCGGGGTGAAGCACCCCAGTCATGGCGCCGGCGTAGTAATGAGCAATGAGGCGTCAAATCACAAAGCTGCACCTTTCCCGCAGTTAAGTTGGAGGGACGAAGTAATAATGCTAAAAAAAGAAGTTGGAGGGACGAAGCAACCATCATTTCACTCGTTGCTGAATCCTCTTCTCCCTCATCTTCTTCAACTTAACCACGTGTTGCTTCTGCCGTTGTTCTGCCTCATGTGGGACGCGGATCGGCTTGGTAAAGCACTGACACGTGGGACCGCATGTTAGCAAACCGCCAGGACAACGTCCTCCAAAAATAAGAAACCTCCCCCGCCATCCGTGCGGCAAAATCACCTCCTTTTTACTAATCTTGATTCTATAATTTTTTAGATCAATATAATTGAGATTTGTATAGATAGCACACAGGAGCAAAACCAAGTGGTACGGTTAAGGGCATCCACAATGTGTAGCCAAATGTGAAAATAGCTTTTGGCATCGTGGGAACCATTGTGGACGGTGTTGCCAAAGCCAAAAAGATGGAACCGAAGCTCCCTGATTGATTTATTGAAGGAATAGAAAAATGCAACGTCTCTCCTCTTTCTCCCATGCTTGGACGCATGTAGTACAGTATAGAGCACAGAGTCTACTCCCCTGTCCCTTCTATCACAAATCACAAAGCAGTGAGGCGTCAAATCACAAAAGCACGGACGAAGCAACCATCATTTCACTCTTCGCTGACTCCGCTTCTCCATCGTCTTCTTCGAGAAACCATCTCACCGCAGTAGTACTCGTAGTAGTACTAATCCTTTGGTTCAACGGACTTCCTGCATGCAAATAAGGCGGTTGTCTCGGCTTGCAGGCGGCACTTGCGAACGACTTACCGTGGTCTCCCTCAATGGTGTTCTCCGTCGAACGCACTTCGCCAAACCACAAAAAAAAGATATTGTCGACGTCACCGCAATGGGGAAGGAAGTCAAATATAGTTACTATCTCCATTTTTTTGTACACAAGGCCAGTATATCAAAATTACAATTTGCAAAGGGCCACTAACACTAATCAAGACAAAATTGATGGGGTGAGCAACCAAGGACATTAATATCCCCTGCATGCATGCAGAAGTGAGAAGGTTGGTTTGCATGGCGCTGCATTAATCAAGCGATGAGGAGTGAGATGGTTAGCTCTTTGGTCTTTGGAGAAAAAAATACGCATTAATTGACATGTGAAACGAGGATTTGTATCGATTAAATCCCGCAAAGGAAAACCTCGCCTTTCTTTTTTAACATTAGTACTCCTAGTACGTACGTACTTATCCTGTTTGGGTCTAGGCCTTGCATTGCCAAACTTCGCCACACATTTTTGCCATGCTTGCCTAAATTTTTCAAAATGAGAAGGAGGTACACTTGCGCACGGCTGTCGCGGTCGCACCACACCCTCAGACGGTCGCTCCTGCATGCCGCGGTCGCACCACACCCTCACACAGTCGCTCCTGCACGCCGCAAACCCAACCTAAGGAACGCTCCCTCAGTGACACCTGATGTCGCATGTGAACAAACCAAACTCATCCATCCTATCGCTGACACATAATTTTCGTTCATAGAGTATGTTTATCCAACCGCATGTTGGGGTATTAGTACGGCTCGTGCGGTGGTCTGTTGAGGAAGAAGAAGAAGTGAGGAAGAAGGAAAGAAGGGTTAGGAGACGAAGGATATTCATCCAACTGCCTGAAATGGTAGGCTGTCCCAAGTCAGGCGACTTGCATAACAAATATATGTTTTTACACAGGAAAAGATCCATAAAAAGAACAACATAAAGAAAAACTATCACTGCTCGTGGAAAGAGACGGCCTCGTCGTCTTTGGCTGCCGGTGCGAACCAGCCGTAGCTGCCGACGTGTGTCTCCGCACCGTGGTTGTCCTCGGCCTCCGGCTATGCGTTCAAGCGGAGCGTGTGGGCGCTCTGCACGGACGAGAGCATAGTCCGGTTCAAGTCGAGGACGTCCGGTTCCGCCTGCAGGAGGGCCTCGATGGCAGCGGCATCTGCGCGCTTTGCGTCGACTCGAGCCTCCGCCGCGCGGTTCAAGTCCAGGACGTCCAGTTCCGCCTGCAGGAGGGCGTCGATGAGAGCGGCATCTGCGTGCTCTGCGTCGAGTTGAGCCTCTGCCGCCCAGTTCAAGTCCAGGACGTCCGGTTCCGCCTGCAGGAGGGCCTCGATGGCAGCGGCATCCGCACGCTCCGCCTCAAGTTGAGCCTCCACCGCCCGGTTCACATCCACGACATCCGGTTCCGCCTGCAGGAGAGCCTCGATGGCAGCGGCATGCGCGCACTCCGTGTTGAGTTGAGCCTCTGCCTCCCGGTCCTCCTTTAGTATCGCCATGTTGAACCGCTGGTCCGCCTGCACCATGGGGGACTCGGACGCTGGCACGAAGTCGACGTCCATCGTCTCATACCCGTCGGGGGCCTTCTGCACCGCGACCTCCGCCATGAACATTGGATCGGCTTCCTCCTCCTCGTAGCTTGGCTCCAGAGAACTCGGGGATTGGCCCGCCGCAAAGCGAGCTTGGGAACGGAGGTCTGTGGTGCTGACCGCCGCCGTGATTTCTACGCGGTGCTCCGGCATCAGCATCTTGTAGTAAGTGATCTTGCGGCGCACCATGGCTTTCCGGCGAACTAGGAGACGATCGAAAGGTGGGGGAATGGGCAGGAGATTTGGTGTGCTTTACGGCAGTGGCTGGCGTAGGCCGAGCAGCGAAGGTTTTGGTTTGAATAGTGGTTCCAGTGACGACCGGTCAATCGGTTTTGACTGTACATCGCTCTTGTCGCGTTCGCGTTGCAGCCCGGCACGCTGGACCCTCCACGTCGCTCACCAAATGGAACGCGCTTCGTCTTGCGTTTTCGCTCGCTTGTGGGACCGCAGTTGAGAGAAAACCGACGTCCCTCCCCTCCCCAGCCCGCGTCATTTATTATACTACCACTCCCTCCGTTTTATGTACAGTAAATAAAAACAGAGGGAGTATACTACGGATGAGAATCCCCTGACATGGCCGAACCCATTGAGTAACTGACATGTGGGGCCTAGCAAGCATGGGGTCTGCCAGTAAGTGACCGAAAGGGAGGGTAAGGCAGGGATACCTACGTTAGAGGATCCACTTCCACTACTACTCCCTCCTGCCATTTACTATACAGGGCCTAATGCGTTTTTCGAGGCTAACTTTGACCAAATAATAATATATGACATGCAACTTACACAAAGCATACAGTCAAATTCGTATGTGAAAGGAGTTTCCAATGATATAATTTTCGCATTATACATCTCATGTACTATTAATCTTGTCAATAGTCAAATTGGAAACCATCGCGAGTTCAAATCTAGGAGTGCGTACGAATCTAACAATATTGATTGGGCGTTGTTGAATGTTGATACCTTTTGATCAAAGTAGAGATACTTTGACTACACATAAAACTATATGTAAACTAGAAAGGATAGGAGGGAGTATATTGTACATTTAAAAACGAAACGAACATTGAATACCCTTTATATATGATTTGCGGATGCTACGATCACCGGTTCAAAATTTTGAATCCGCCTTAGGTATCACGTGCCCCCACTCGTTCCCTCTCGATTTCATCTCGGGGTCCGGAGATGTATTGAAAGTGGACTAGGGTGGGTACATGCGAATGATACTCGATGGAATGTTCAAATGAGGCATGCGGGAGGATGGACTCGACTGGAGGGCGACATGATCGATGGAGAAGAGGGTTGGAGAGCAATGAGAAATAAGCAAACGCCACATGATTATACTTGAATGGCTCAAATAAACAAAAAGTTCTCTCGCTTGGCCTACATAGTGAAAGGCCTAATGTGCAACACGGAGCACTGACGCTCGAATATGGCCCGGAAAACAGGGAAACCGACATGTGGGGCACACCCGTCGGGACAACATAGCGCAGACTAGTCCAATGGAGGAGCTGCCCCACGACCTCCTCGCCACAGACAACCGTTCATGTGGGTCGTTGGGGCCAACAACGGGGCGCAGCTCCAGCACCGCCTCTAGACACGGCGACACACGGTGAGCGACACGCTCATATTGTCACTAGACACGGTCGGTTTCAGTGTGCCGAGGGTGGCATTAGTGTTGTGGCACGACCAACAGTATGTTTGGTTTGTGCCCAAGGTTGCCCCATCAAAGCATTGGATAGCCAAAATTTTGGTTGAGGTATTGGTTGCCCATGATTTGGACGACATTGGCAAGAAAAATGAACTAGAGTTGGCTAGAGTTCATTGGCATGCCAAAAAAATGGCAACCATCTAAACAAAGACCAATCTTTGGGTCATGACCAAAATTTTGGTTGAGGTATTGGTTGCCCATGATTTGGCCGACATTGGCAAGAAAAATGAATTAGAGTTGGCTAGAGTTCATTGGCATGCCAAAAAATGGCAACCATCCAAACAAAGACCAATCTTTGGGTCATGACCAAAATTTTGGTAAGGTGCACTTTGGCCACAATCCAAACACACCCCAACACCTGGCTCGTCGAGGATGCACGGGGCGCCGCGACGCGTTCGCAGAGCGGTGTAGCATGGCCAACTGCATCCTCTAGACCTGAGACCATGCCGGGTCGTCTTGCTTTTTCAATGACATGCGCGGATCGCATGTGAGCAAAGGGCATCTCCAACGTTGCCACGACCGCAGCTGACTAACCTGGCACACCAAAACCCTCGTCCCTCGCGCCGTCGCGTGGTGCGTTCCTAGCCAGCGCCAGCTGCCCGCATTCATGCCGTCTATTTGTATGTCGTTGTTTAGAGGCTCGGTGCCCGAGGAACCAACTCCGGTGACTTAATGACGCACACGGACGCTTGGCATCAACGGAATGCGGTACTTAAAGCGCCAACGCCCAGCTAACCTCCACACCATACCGCATCGTCCTCCTACCTGGCACCACATCCGCCATGACAGCAAGTGCGAACGCTCTGTGGGAGAGCTTGTCTTCGGGGATGAAGCTCGAGGTCGCCACCCTCGCTCAAGTCGCCTCTCGCGACGCAATAGCGGTGTAGCCGGACGCGGACGCGACCGCACAAGCGGTGGCCACGCTGGCGGCTGACGACGGGAGCACCGTCAGCCACGCGTCCTACTTGCCGCCGTCCAACGTACCGCACCGCCGAGGTCGGGGACTCCTCCAAGGATGAGTAGGGCATGGGAGGCGGCAAGGCATGGTGTGCCAACTGGCCGGTCCGTATCCTGTGTTCTACTCTTCCTCGCCGGAGACCGCACCTTCACTTCACGGGTCCTGAACCCCGCCCCCGTACATAGAGATCGCAGATGGAGGACGTTGGTCGCCACCGTAGAATAGGTTTAGGGTCGGGTTTCTTTTATTTTACTGTCCTATAAAAGTTAGAAATGTAATGAAAATCTGCCGTGTTTGCGTTAATCTCGGCTGGTGTATATGAACTTTCACAATAATATACATATTGTAGGAGTACTAGCAAGATGCCCGTGCATTGCATGGATGATCAAGATCTTGTGGGAGAAAAGGATGAACGAGGCACTACTAGGAAAAGGGCTATAGATGAAATGGCCACTAATGGCGCACCGGACCTGTGGTGCGCCACTACTATATAGCAGTGGCGCACCATGTGCTGGTGCGCCATTAGTATGAAAGACACTAATGGCACACCAGACACTTGGTGCGCCACTAGTAACAATTTTTTTTCCAAACATACTAATGGCGCACCAGGGCACAGTGCGCCATTACTAGTTCTAACTAGTAATGGCGCACCGGCCACATAGTGTGCCACTACTATTTTTTTTGCAAAACTACTAATGGCGCACCAGGGAATAGTGCGCCATTACTAGTTTAAACTAGTAATGGCACACTGTGCCATGGTGCGCCATTAGTGTATTTTTTTTTTGCAAAACTACTAATGGAGCACCACCAGCAGGTGCGCCATTAGTAACCAGGGTTACTAATGGCGCATTTGTAGGTGGTGCACCATTAGTAACCTGGGACCAGCTAGATATTTTGGACAGCCACACGTACCCACTCACTTTCCCCACTTCATTCTCTCCACCTCCTCCTCCAAGCTTGTCTCGGCTGCCTCCTCCTCCTCACCTCATTTGCACCATAGATTCATCCAAATTAAGTGGTTAAATTACCTTTTTTGATAGGTAAGTAAGGGGAAAGCTATCTTTATGTTGTTCTCCCTCCAACAACGTGCACATGCACTTTTTATGGCCTAGCTAGATCTATGTATGTTTGTGGTGTTGCATATGTTTGTGGTGTTGCATATATGATTGTGTTTGTAGGTACCGGTATTTGAAATGCGATAGTTGACAATATTTTGCCGGAATGTTGATTCATTTCCGTTTCGGCGAGAATTTTGGCACTATGCATTCTTTTTGGTCCTATTTTTAGGGAAAGTCATGCCAAATTTTTTCTTGTTTCTAAAATATCGTTTCGCTCTACCCCGCAGGCGACCATGGTCCGCACGATGACCGAAGGCATCGTCAATAGGTTTTTGAGCTCCGCAAAGGACGAGATTCTTCAAAAGAACGAGACAGAGATAAGATATCCGTGTCAAAGATGCAAGCTGAAGAGCCTTATTGCGGACCCGGATTCCGGGTAGGTGCGGGACCACCTGCTCTTGCGTGGTTTCATGGATGGCTATCGGTGGCAAGGTAATGAAGATGACTATGAAGTCATCCATGGGGGCCAGGCAAGAAATGAGGAAGGGCAGCAAGACAACCACCACGGCTCGGGCGGGCGAGAAGACAAAGAATCTCCAGGACATGATCACGACGGTGAAGCTGTACACAGTCATCATGTAGAAGATGCCAGACATGATGATGAGGAAGATGCCGGAGCAGACGAAGGGCATGATCATGAAGATGAAGATGTCGGTGGAGCAGATGACGATGGACCATCAATGGGCTGGGTGCAGGACCCTCATATTCAAGAGTTGCTTCTCAAGCAGACGGATAACGCAAGAGCTGCCGCCCGAGAGAAAGCCAAGCTGGATCAACTGGAGATAGACGCGGTTACTCCATTGTATGAAGGATGCAGGCCCAAGGATACCCGCTTGAAAGTAACGCTCATGGCTCTGGAGATGAAGGTAAAACACAAAATGACCGACACATGCTTCAACGAGAACATGTCATTCTGGCATGAACGTCTTCCCAAGGGGAACAAGTGCCCGACTAGTTTCGAGGAGGCGAAGAAAATCGTGTGTCCTTTGGATTTACCGCACGTGAAATACCATGTGTGCATGAACAATTGCATCATTTATCGGCATGAGCACGTGGAATCTACCATATGTCCGGTGTGCAGCGTCACTCGATACAAGAAGAGGAAGAAAGCTCCTCGAAAAGTGGTGTGGTACTTTCCATCACTCCTCGTCTGCAGCGGTATTTCGCGGACCCTAAGGTAGCAAAGCTCCTGAATTGGCACGCGGATAGGGAGGAGAAGAAGCGAGAAGATGACGCAAATGATCCGGAGATAAATAAAAAGACAAGATGCTGAGTCACCCTAAGGATGGGAGCCAGTGGCAAGCGTTGAACTTCGAACACCCAGAATTTGGGAAGGATCCAGGGAACATCGTGCTGGGCGCGAGCACCGATGGAGTCAATCCGTTTGGCAGCCAGAGAAGCACACATAGCAACTGGTCCGTGTTTATGTGGATGTACAACCTTCCCCCTGGTTGTGCATGAAGAGGAAGTACATTCACATGAGTATGCTAATTGAAGGGCCGAAACAACCAGGGAATGACATCAATCTGTATCTGGGGCTGCTGAAAGAGGAGCTAGACACACTGTGGAAAACGCCATCCAATACGTGGGACGCCGCAGAGAAAGAGTATTTCCCTATGAGAGACGCACTGCTCACGACGGTGCACGACTATCTCGGTTACGGATATCTCGTGGGGCAGGTGGTCCACGGATTTTCTAGATGCGTCAGGTGCATGGATGACACAACGTATCGCCAGCTAGATAGAGATCCCGGGTCTTTGAAAACCGTGTTCATGGGACATCGAAGGTGGCTTCGCGACGATGATCCGTGGAGGAAACGCAAGGATCTGTTCGATGGTGAAATCAAACCCCGAAGACGCCCGCGTACGAGGAGCGGTGAGGAAATAGACGAGCTGTTGAAAAATTGGAAAGATTGCCCACTGCAGGGAAAGAAGCAAAAGGCGCCAGAGCCGTGAAAGAAGCGAAAGGCGCTAGAGCCGCTGCTGAATGTATGGAAAACGAGGTCTGTTTTCTGGGACTTGCCGTGCTGGAAGATCCACCGTGTGCCTCACAGCCTTGATGTCATGCATATCACGAAGAACGTGTGCGAGAGTCTGGTTGGTACCCTGCTCAACATGCCAGAGAGGACCAAAGATGGGCCGAAAGCAAGGGCAGACTTGAAATCAATGGGCATCAAGGAGGAGCTTCACGCAAATGATGATGATGATGAGGCGAAGCAGGACACGGAAAGTCGTCGCAAAGGCAAAAAGGCCAAGAAGACCGGAAATGACTTCCCTCCCGCGTGCTTCACTCTAAGTCAGGAGGAGATCGATTAGTTTTTCACCTGCCTCGTAGGAGTAAAACTTACTTACGGTTACGCGGGGAAGATAAGACGATACCTAGACCCAGCGAAGCAGAAGTTCAGCGGGATGAAGTCTCACGACGGTCACGTACTGATGACGCAGATACTTCTAGTTGCAATCCATGGGATCATGGACACGCACGTCCGTGAAATGCTATTTTTCCTATGCAACTTTTTCGACGTCATCTCTCGGAAGTCGGTTGGCGTGAGGCAACTCAGAAGGCTACAGGAAGAGATCATGGTGATACTATGCAAGCTTGAGATGTACTTCCTGCCCGCATTCTTCGATGTTATAGTGCATCTGCTAGTCCATATCGTGGAGGATATCATCCAACTCGGTCCGACGTTCCTGCACAGCATGATGCCGTTCGAAAGGATGAATGGTGTCATCAAAGGATATGTTCGCAACATGTCACGTCCAGAGGGAAGCATAGCCAAGGGCTTTCTGACCAAAGAGTGCATCTCCTACTGCATGAATTATCTAGGCATCGAGAACCCCATTGGTCTGCCCATCAACAGGCACCTCGGCAGGCTCGCTGGATGGGGTCACCGTGAGGGTCGCCGCGAAATGCATGTCGACTTCGAGGGTCGACTTGCCGACTTTGAAAGAGCAAACCTAGTCGCGCTACAACACATAGACGTGGTCGATCCTTGGGTGGTAGAGCACAAAACCTTTATTGAGAAGACGTACAATGACCGAGGCCAACAGAGGACGGACGGAGATATAATCAAAGAGCACAACTCATGTTTCACGCGTTGGTTCAAGCAGAAGCTTCTGTCGTACCCTTTACATGAGGATTTTTCCGCGGAAGAACAACTCATATTCGCCTTGTCACAGGGCGCCGAGCACAACCTGATGACGTATGAGGCATACGATATCAACGGCTACACATTCTACACCGAGGGAAAGGACATGAAGAGCGATTGTTATCAGAACTCCGGGGTAACGATGGAATCCTACACCAGTAACGACAAGGACAGATACTACGGAAGGATCGAGGAGATCTGGGAGCTGAGCTACGCTGGAGAGAAGGTCCCGATGTTCTGTGTCAGATGGGCCAAGAGCATCATAAAAGAAGACCGGTATTTCACCACCATGGTTATACCCGAAGCCAAATCCAAGCCCGCGGGCGCAAACGTCACCGCGAAAAATGAGCCATGGGTACTGGCTTCCCAAGTGGACAAATGCTTCTTCATTACCGACCCGCCAAAGCCCATCATGTTGTCATGAGGAGAGGCAAAAGGAAGATCATCGGAATGGATGGAGTCGCCAATGAGCAAGACTTCGACAAGTACGGCGACCCGAAGATGGAACATGACGACGACGATGAACTATCAGCATACACCACAAGAAGAAGCAGGACCACCCTACCTAAAGGACGTCCGTTCAAGAGAAGAACTCCATTTACGAAAAATAAGGGCAAGAAGATTGTGAACAGATAGCTAGCTAAGATCGACTGTATTTAAATTGTAGCCTTCATTTCTCGATTGTATTTCATGGGCACTTTTTGAACTCATGAATACTTTTAAATTTCATGGACACTCGATCTCGATCCCCCTTCATCTTGATCGCTATCCGACCTCGCCAGATCCGGTCTCCCTCGCCGCCGAGCACCCCCCGCACTCTCTCCCCCGCTCCACCGGCCGCCGCCGCCGACCCCCCGCACCCTCCCCCGCTCCACCGCCGCCGACGACCCACCGCACCCTCCCCGCTCCACCGCTGCCGCTGACCCACCGCACCCTCCCCCGCTCCACCGCCGTCGACAACCCACCGCACCCTCCCCCGCTCCACCGCTGTCGACAACCCACCGCACCCTCCCCCGCACCCTCCCCGGCCCGCTCCACCGTCACAAGTGAATGCAACTAAAATTGCAAAAAAAATTGATTATATTTTCAAATAACAAATTTGATGATATTTTCAAATAATAAATTGATGATATTTTTTCATATTCATAAATATTTTCAAAAACAAATTTGATGATATTTTTTAAAAAATTATTACTATTTTTATAAAAAAATATTACTGTTTCATATTCATATTCATTTTCTAAAAATTATTAGATGCAACAAAAAATAATAATAATAATAATTACTTATGGCGCACCTCTAGCTGGTGCGCCATTGCTATATATATAAAAAAGATTACTTATGGCGCACCGTCCCGGGGGTGCGCCATTGCTATAAAAAAACATACTAATGGCGCACCGCCAGGGGGTGCGCCATTAGTAATCTTCCCCCTATAGCTAGTCGCTCGATCCCTTCATCCCTCCCTTGCCAAATCCACTCCCTCCTCGCCACACCCTCACGCCCCCTCCTTCCGCCGCTCCACACCCGCTCCGACGACCCCCGCGCCCCGCCTCGCCGTCTCGGTCCTCGCCGCCGATGGCCTGCCCCGCTCCTACGCCCACCACCACGACACAACCAAGCTGCTCAAGGCCTTCAGCCGCAACGTCGAGCCGTGCAACTTCGGCATTGGCCTCGTCGCCGGCTTCCTCCTTGTCACCTGCGCATAGTTCTCCACCGCCAAGTTCAACGCCATCCACATCGCACCCCTCGGTAAGCCACGCCCCTCTCCTCCTCCTCCCGTCCCTTCGCGCATCTGCATTCGCCTCCCGCTTTGTCCCTCCCCTCGTCGGCCGCAGCTCTGACTGACCAGTCTCGATGTGTGTGTTTGTGTGTTCAGTCAGCCCCTTGGAGACCCAGATTGGCTCGCCGGTGACCGCCGCCGCCGCCGCCGGCAGCTCCAAGAGCCAATTAGGTGCTTAATCCACCCCCCGTGCCAACGTTTTGCCCGAATCTGCTGCGCCAATCGACAAGTTGGACTCACTGACTGGCGCCGTGTTCGTTCCCCACTCTTCTTCATGGCTTCAGATTTGGGCGTGCCGGGGCTGGACGCGGCATCATCCAGGGAGGGGAGCAAGGCCGAGGTGCTGGACATAGACGGCAAGGACCACACGACCACATCCCCCTCCTCCTCCTCCTCGGCGCAAGGTACTGCAAGCTTATGGTCCAATCTAGTTTTATTCTGTTATGAATATATTCCAGGCACAAAAGACTAGCTGCTATCACTCTCTGGTTATTCCCTTCCCACTCTACCTTGTGGGAGAAATATCATGAGAATTTTTCTGTGCATTGTGCATTGATTGGCATCACATGAATGCACTATGCAGTAGCTATGAAATGTGAATCTAGTTTTTTATTTTTTGAAATGAAAATGTGAAACTAGTTTAAGCCAGGCAGAGCAAGATAATTAGTGGCATTATTTACCAGAGCACATCACAATTCAAAGACATAAGAAAAAAAGTTGCTCCAAGGTAGCAGAAATAAGACATTCATGGCAGTAAAAGGCACTTTAGCAGAGCACATGACAATTCAGAGTCAGAGAAGGAAAAACCTGCTCCAAAGTAGCAGAAATGAGAGAAATACATTCATGACAGTAGAAAAGGAAATCATGAGATGATGAGTAAGTAAGTAGAGTAATTATATATGGAACTTGCTTTGTCTCTGAACAACAGCATAGGGAGAGAGAGCTTACTGCTTCTTCCTTCTTATGGTCCAAGCTTTTGGTCCAGTCTTTTGTGCCTGGTCCAATCTTTGGTCATGGTTTCAGACCTAACTATTGCAGCTGGACCCATTCACCACATGTGTGCTAAAACCAAACTAGATTTATTAAATCAACTGTCACCACCACCATCTGCTTAAATAATACACACTTTTTGAAATAATCTGATTGGATGGCAGGTGATCTATGCATTCATATAATGATCTAGCAGCATATATAATGATCTAGCAGCTAGATCAACAGCCATATGCTCTGTACTTTGTATACCGGCAGGCCAATGGCCAGCAGTATCTCTGTAGATTGCATATACAGATTTCTTGAACAGTGCTATTAATTACAAATAGAGCAATGTTGAAAATGAAACAAAAGGAATTGGAAAACCAGAAAGATAGGCATTCTGTTGTAAGTAAGCTAAGATAAAAAAGTGTTTGCTTTAAGTAATTGTTTACAACAAGCATTGTGTAGGAAAATGTCACGCAGGCCGTAACTTGAACTTGAAGAACTCCTTAGATAGTTTTTAGTCTCCTTATACAAAACAAGCTGAAGTTTGAAACCTATTTCTCCTAAGCAGACACTGAAAAATTGCAGATAAGTAGACATTGAAAATTGCAGCCATGTCAAAGTGATGTGGAGCATCCCTTGGTCATCCCCATGGACCTACCATCGCCTCACCAAGCCTCAAGAGGACCCATGACTAGAGCACGTGCTAGAGCTCTCGAAACCGAGGTGACTTCTCTCCTAAGTGATATCTCATATGATCCTCTCGAGACATGGCTACTACCTAAGTCCGATATACTATGCATGATTAGGTGTCAAGAAGAACCTCCCAAGGATGCACGTAAAGACGGACAAGCTGCCCACTCCGTGGATGAAGAGAACCAGCTGAAATGGACAAGATCACCTTCCAGGCCCCGGACATCCGGCCCAGGCCCCGGACATCCGGCCCCTGGAGCTTCTCCATCAGCAACAGCCAAGTCTGCCAAGTCTCCAGGGCCCGGACATCCGGCGTCCAGCCCGGACATCCGGCCTCAACCCGAAAATCCGGCCAAAGCCCCGGAAATCCGGCGCCTCACACCAGGAACCACAGAAGTTCAACCCTCCAGCCCGGACATCCGGCGTCCTGGCCCGGACATCCGGCGCCTCCGGAAGCCCCGGACATCCGGCCCGACGCCCGGACATCGGCTCCGCCTGTGTGTGCGCAGTAAGGGCCGAAGCCCATGTACCTCTTCGCCCCCCTAGACTATATATACACCTTCCCCTTCCTCTTTCTAGGTTTAGCATTGGATTAGCTCATATTTGTGTGAGAGCCTTTGCTCATCCACTTGGTTACTTCTCCTCGGAGTTCACGGCCTCTTCGGAGAAGATCCCCAAGCGGATTCAAGACCCCTTTTTAGGGAAGAACATCAAGGCCTCCTCTCGGAGAAGAACGGTTCCGTTGTATCCTTTCCTTTGTTGATTTTGAACCTTGTGCTACCTTGTGTGTCTGGTGATCTAGCACTCGTGTGATCGATTCTATGTCGGTTTAGTGATTCTCTCTCGTTTTCCCCGTGTTCCTCTTTGTGATTTCCGCGCGTTCTTCGTGTTCTCCCATAGGATCCCCTCCAAACGTGAAAGATCGACGTTCTAGGGTTCCACCCTACATCATCTTGGTATCATGAGCCACATTGATCACGTTTTTGGAGCCCCTACCCCGTGTTTTCTAGCTTGATTTTGTTGTTTTCGTCCTAAATCCAAAAATCCCCACCAAAAATAGCCCCAATTTTTTTTGTTATTTGTTGGTGTGATGAAATTTTGTTGGATTTGGTCCATGGATTTGTGTTGCTACGTGTGGATCTATCTTTCCCCACCCTCCCCACCCTTTTCCATCCACCAATTCGTCCGAATTTTGCCCCGGAGTTGCATTTTCCCCCGCGGAGTTCATCGTGTTCGTGCCCGATCCAGAGCCCGGACATCCGGCCCGTGTACCCCGGAAATCCGGCGCCCCAGACATCCGGCTCCTGGCCCGGACATCCGGCCCCTAGGAGACAGCAACTCCACCCCCCGCGGCCATTTCACCATACCTTCACCAAATTTTGCCACCGTGCCCACGACTTCTTCCGCATACCCACAACACTTTCCACAACCACCACCACCGCTCACCGCTACCTCCTATGTCGATTTTGATACGTTATGGTCTTTGAAATTTGAGTTGTGGTTCCCGTGTCCTATTGTGTTTTGGCTATATAGGTACGGTTCGACGTCATCATCACCACCGCTCAACTCCATCGACTACTCAACATTGCCAAGGACGGTAACTTCGACGACATCTTTGTCATAACTTGCAATTGCATTGATAACCCACATTGCCTCATTTTGCGTAGCTTACCCATCGAGACTAGCCATTGAGTATTGCCGGCAACGTGACTTGTGCACATTAGGGATCATACTCCATAACATACATACCATACCATAGTGGTGCATATCTTGGGATCCACTTGTGTGTCACAAAGTTGTCATCGCATACACAATTGCTATCTTGGTTCGTGAAGTATTGCATGAGAAAAGAGCTCAAAAGTGAAAGATCCACCCAAGCTTTTAAGCAAAGAGGAAAGATAAGCAAAGAGCTTATGAGCAAAAACCATAGCATCATAATACATTCAGATTGTCATATTGGATCATCTTGGATCATTGCACCGAAATACCATACATATAGCATACTTGGGATAGAGATAGTTGCATTTTGCCTAGTAGGTTGTGCACAAGTTTGCGTATCCGCCTATTGTGCAATCGTGCTAGCGTCTCTCTAGTATTGTGCAACAAGAGCATTTTCATGGTTTCCACATTTTGGCTCACTTTTGGATTGCACAATCCCATTTATCTATTTGCGTGTGTGTTTCCGTGTACCCATACTAGCTTGGTCTACTTGTTGCATTTGCAAATTTGTGAATTTTTCCAACATTATTGAATCTCGCTTTCGATTGCATCAAATTTTGTCCCACCATCCTAACCAAGCTCCACCAAAAGCTTTTACTTGTGTAGGTGTGAGAACCGACAAGAATTGGTACCAAAAGTGCTATTTCATTGTCCGCATTTGGGTGAACTTGATTCATTTTCAACGTCGGTCAAAGGTACATTGGTATTAGTTCTTCTCCTTCTACCACACATATTTTGCTTGCAATGATGGATAGGCCAAGTACTTCTACCAACCCACTCTTCATCGAGCAAGACGACGACCTGTCATCATTCGTCACAAAGAGCCACCTCTTTGGTGCTCAAAGGGCATTACACCAAGAGCAACAAGCTATGAGTGACCGCATCGACAACCTCGCCACCGACTTGTGACTCTCCGAGCAACGTACAAGAGACTACTTCGACAACAAGCTCGATGCGCACAAGCAAGAGAACGATGCAAGAATGGACGAGATCCGTGCCTTGTTGGTGAACCGGCCTCATTCTACATCGTCATACTCAAGACGGAGCCGCTCGAGTCGACACTCCGACGACACCTTCTCCGACTCAAGTACACCGTCATCGAACACTCTACGACGAGCCACGCATCAAGACCGTCATGCATCTCACAACCCGCTACACGACAAGCATTCACAAGAGCAAGTCGATGAGCAAGTACCTCGTCCTCAATCAAACCAAGTAGCGTTTGCTCAAGCTCAAGAACGACAACGTCTTCGTCGCCAAGAAGAACAAGAACGAGCACATCTACACCAAGCGCAACAAGACGCCGAGGCTCAACGTATTCAACAACAACAACGAGAAGCACAAGCTCTTGAGGCAGAACGTGCCCTTCGAGAATCAAGTCAAGCCATCGCCAACCGCAATCGCGAACGACGCAGTCAAGAGGAAGCTCTTCGAGAAGAAATCCAAGAGAGGAACTACCATCCGCGTGTGCAACGACAAGCTCCACAAGCTCCTCCACAAGAACGTCAAGCTCCACAAGCTCCTCCACAAGCTCGTCAAGCTCTACCTCAACTTCAACCTCAACAAGAACAAGTTGACCATGGACTTCCTCCACGCCAAGAGCAACATGAGGATGATTACCCTCCACGTCAAGGGCGTCATCATCACCATCGCCAACAACACAATGAAGAGCAATGCTATGGCAAGCTCAAATTCACAATGCCCAAGTTCAATGGAAGCAACTATCCCGAAGAGTACCTCTCATGGGCATTGAAGGTCGACAAAATCTTTCGCTTGCACAACTATGATGAAGAGAAGAAGATCGCAATGGCATCACTAGAGTTCCAAGACTATGTGCTCATATGGTGGGAACAAGTCCTTGAGCGCCGTCAAGCAAGAGGTGAACCTCCAATCACCACTTGGGCTCAAATGAAGGATGTCATGCGAGCACGTTTTGTGCCAACCTACTACAACCGCGATCTCTTCAAGAAGCTACAACTCCTCAAGCAACGAACAAAGAGTGTTGAACAATACTACAAGGAAATGGAGATTGCCATGATTCGAGCCAATGTCACGGAAGATGATGCGCAAACAATGGCACGTTTCTTGAATGGTCTCAATCATCCCATCAAGAAGATTGCCGACTTCCAACCCTATTCCAACCTCATTGAGCTCGTACATCAAGCTACAAAGGCGGAACGTCAAGTGCAAGATGACTTCAAGTACGCCAAGTACTCATCCAAGACCTACGGCTTCTCCAACATCCAAGCTTCATCAACTCCTCCAACATCTACATCAACCAAGCCTTCTCCAAGCAACGACGACAAGTCAAGTTACAAGAAAACTTCCTCAAGTTCAAGTCGTCTTCCTCCTACTACAAGCAACTTCAAGCCGCGTGCTTCATCTTCTACTCCAACCGATGAGACCGTCAAGACAAGTTCCTTCAAGTGTTTCACTTGCGGCGGCCGAGGCCACAAGTCCTATCAATGCATGAATAAGCACACCATGATCCTCAACGAAGATGGCACATATGACTCCATGAGTGAAGAGGAGATGGAAGCCCTTGAGCAAGTGGCCATGCACCGGCGCGTGAACGAGGATGAAGATGATCAAGTATTTTGTGATGAGGATTCGAGCCCCGCTCTTGTTGTCTCCAAGGTCTTGACTCTTCAACATCAACAAGAAGAAGACCAACGATGCCACATCTTCCACACAAAGGCCGGCATCAATGGACGATCCGTCAAGATCATCATCGATGGAGGTAGTTGCCACAACTTGGAAAGTGAAGAACTATGCTCCAAGCTCCAATTGGTCAAGATGAAGCACCCGCACCCCTACAAGGTTCAATGGCTAAGTGACTCCGGCACTATACGAGTTGAGCATACGGTCCAAGTATCCTTTAAAATCGGTGCATATGAGGACACTTTGGAGTGTGATGTGGTCCCAATGACCGTTTGCCACCTCCTTCTTGGTCGACCATGGCAATTCGACCGTGGTGTCTTCCACAACAGGCGTACCAACCACTATAGCTTCAAGATGAAAGGAAAAGAATATGTACTACGACCTATGTCTCCTAGTCAAGTGATAGCCGACAAGCAAGCCACCCACCATGGAGAGAAGAGTGAGAAAGTGACCCTACCAAAAGTGAGTAAGAGCCACAAGCCAAACTTGAGCGCCTCTTCGCCTAGAGAGAAAAACCTCATCCTATTTTCCACCAAAAGGGAGATGAGAGAAGTGTGTGAGAACCCATCGAGTGTGATGCACTTTGTCCTTGTGTGCAAGGATGGAGAACCAAACACTAACACCCTTCACGAGCTACCTTTGGTGTTTCAATCTCTTTTGCAGGAATTTCAAGATGTTTTTCCCGATGAGCTACCTCCGGGTCTACCTCCTCTACGAGGCATTGAGCATTGAATCGACCTCATCCCCGGAGCGCCACTTCCAAACAAAGCCCCATATCGTGTCAATCCCGAAGAAACCAAGGAGATTCAAAGGCAAGTACAACAACTAATCGACAACGGTCATGTACGTGAAAGCTTAAGCCCTTGTGCCGTTCCCGTTATACTTGTGCCTAAGCCCGATGGAAGTTTCCGCTTGTGTTCCGATTGTAGACCTACAAATGCTATCACTGTTTGCTATAGGCATCCCATTCCTCTCTTAGATGATATGCTTGATGAACTTAGTGGAGCCAACTTTTTCTCAAAGATTGATCTTAAAAGTGGTTATTATCAAATCAGCATTCAAGAAGGTGATGAATGGAAAACTGCTTTCAAAACCAAATTTGGCTTATATGAGTGGTTAGTCATGCCTATGGGTTTATCGGAGGCACCCGAAACTTTCGTGCGTCTTATGCATCATGTACTTCGACCTTACATTGGCGTCTTTGTTGTGGTTTACTTCGATGATATTCTTGTGTTTAGCAAAACCATGAAAGAGCATCTTGATCATGTTAGGGCTGTTTTACAAACTCTTCGCAAGGAAAGTCTTTATGCCAACATGAAAAAGTGCACATTTGGTGTTGACAAAGTGGTTTTCTTGGGTTTCGTTGTTTCTTCCAAGGGTGTCCATGTTGATGAAACTAAAATTGAAGCAATTAAAACTTGGCCCCAACCCACCAATTTACAACAAGTGCGAAGTTTCCTTGGTCGTGCAGGTTTTTATCGTCGCTTTATCAAAAACTTTAGCACTATTGCCGCCCCTTTGCATGCTTTGAGTAAGAAGAATACTCCTTTTGTTTGGGGAACTTTGCAATCAACCGCTTTTGATGAGCTCAAGTCTTTGCTTACTCATGCTCCGATTCTTGCTTTGCCTAACTTTGACAAAACTTTTGAGGTTCATTGTGATGCAAGTGGTACCGGAATTGGCGGAGTTTTATTGCAAGAAAAACGAGCCATTGCATATTTTAGTGAAAAACTCTCCGGTGCTCAACTTAACTATCCCACATATGACAAAGAATTGTATGCTTTAGTACGTGTACTACATGTTTGGGAACATTATCTTAGACCTCATGAGTTTGTCATCCATACCGATCATGAAACGCTTAAGTACTTAAAAGGTCAAACTAAGTTGAACAAGCGACATGACAAATGGAGTGAATTTATTGAATCTTTCCCATATGTGATCAAGTACATTAAGGGTAAGGAAAATGTAGTTGCCGATGCACTTTCACGCGTATGCATGCTTGTCACTAAACTTGAGTTGAATGTTATCGGCTTTGAGCACATAATAGACTTGTATGCTAATGATCCATCTTTTGCACCTCATTATGCTAAATGTTTGACACATACATCTTGGGAACAATATTACATCAAGGATGGTTATCTTATGAGAGCTAACAAACTATGCATTCCCGAGACTTCTCTTCGTTTGCTACTTTTGCAAGAGGCTCATGGAGGTGGACTCATGGGACACTTTGGACGCGACAAGACTTTCGCCACGCTCGCCAAGAACTACTTTTGGCCCAAGATGTTCCGCGACGTCTCACGCTTCACTATCCGATGCTCTACATGTCGCAAAGCTAAGTCTAAAGCTCAATCTCATGGTCTTTACATGCCTCTTCCTATTCCTTATCAACCATGGGAAGACATTAGTATGGATTTTTTACTTGGTTTGCCTAGAACTCAAAATGGAAAGGATTCCGTGTTTGTCGTTGTGGACCGATTTTCTAAGATGGCACATTTCATTCCTTGCAACACGATAGACGATGCTTCAGATGTCGCAAATCTCTTTTGTAGGCAAATCTTACGCCTCCATGGAGTACCAAAGACAATCGTCTCCGACCGCGACGTCAAGTTCTTGAGCTACTTTTGGAAGACTCTATGCGCCAAGCTCGGAATCAAGCTCTTGTTCTCATCCGCATACCATCCTCAAACCGACGGCCAAATGGAGGTGACGAACCGGACACTATCCAATCTACTTCGCGTGTTGATCAAGAAGAACATCAAGGAGTGGGAGGCGTGTCTACCCATCGCCGAGTACGCATACAACCGCGCAAGACATTCGACTACCGGCAAGTCCCCCTTCGAGGTCGTCTACGGCTTCAACCCGTTGTCCCCATTGGACATTCTACCTCTCCCTCTACAAGAGCGCACCAACATGGATGCGAGTGCACGAGCAAGCTACATCAAGAAGATGCATGAAGATACAAGGCACACCATCGAGCACCAAGTACAACGACTAGCGTCCAAGCTCAACATCAACAAGCAACACATGATATTCAACATTGGAGACCTAGTGCGGCTACACCTTCGCAAGGACCGCTTCCCCAACGAACGCAAGTCCAAGCTTCTCCCTCGAGCCGACGGACCCTTCAAGGTGCTCGCACGCTACAACAACAACGCTTACAAGATCGACCTCCCACGCAACAAGTACAACGTGAGCGACATCTTCAACGTCTCCGATCTCTCCCCGTACCATGGTGATGAGGATTTCGATCCGAGGTCGGATCTTTCACAGGGGGGGGGAGATGATGCGGAGCATCCCTTGGTCATCCCCATGGACCTACCATCGCCTCACCAAGCCTCAAGAGGACCCATGACTAGAGCACGTGCTAGAGCTCTCGAAACCGAGGTGACTTCTCTCCTAAGTGATATCTCATATGATCCTCTCGAGACATGGCTACTACCTAAGTCCGATATACTATGCATGATTAGGTGTCAAGAAGAACCTCCCAAGGATGCACATGAAGACGGACAAGCTGCCCACTCCGCGGATGAAGAGAACCAGCTGAAACAGACAAGATCACCTTCTAGTCCCCGGACATCCGGCCCAGGCCCTGGACATCCGGCCCCTGGAGCTTCTCCATCAGCAATAGCCAAGTCTGCCAAGTCTCCAGGGCCCGGACATCCGGCGTCCAGCCCGGACATCCGGCCAAAGCCCCGGAAATCTGGCGCCTCGCACCAGGAACCACAGAAGTTCAACCCTCCAGCCCGGACATCCGGCGTTCTGGCCCGGACATCCGGCGCCTCCATAAGCCCCGGACATCCGGCCCGACGCCCGGACATCCGGCTCCGCCTGTGTGTGCGCAGTAAGGGCCGAAACCCATGTACCTCTTTGCCCCCCTAGACTATATATACTCCTTCCCCTTCCTCTTTCTAGGTTTAGCATTGGATTAGCTCATATTTGTGTGAGAGCCTTTGCTCATCCACTTGGTTACTTCTCCTCGGAGTTCACGACCTCTTCGGAGAAGATCCCCAAGCGGATTCAAGACCCCTTTTTAGGGAAGAACATCAAGGCCTCCTCTCGGAGAAGAACGGTTCCATTGTATCCTTTCCTTTGTTGATTTTGAACCTTATGCTACCTTGTGTGTCCGGTGATCTAGCACTCGTGTGATCGATTCTATGTCGGTTTAGTGATTCTCTCTCGTTTTCCCCGTGTTCCTCTTTGTGATTTCCGTGCGTTCTTCGTGTTCTCCCGTAGGATCCCCTCCAAACGTGAAAGATCGACGTTCTAGGGTTCCATTCTACATCACAAAGTGTCATTTCATTTGGGAGCAGTAACTATAAGAAAAGGAAGTGAGTTGAATTGCAAAAAAATGGAAGGTGAAATGAAAAGAACATTGCTCTATGTGAAAACTGTATGTGCAATCTACAAATGTGAAAAACTGTATGTGCTGTCATAGGTGATGTGCTGTCAAAAACTGTATGTGCAATCTCCAGAACAATTATGCTTATGTGAAACTGTATGTGCAATCTCCAAATGTATCATCATAATGTAGGTGCTGTGTTGTGTGATTCTTCATGCTGAGAACTTCAGCTTTTTCAACTTGCCAGACTATATGTTCATTGGTACTACTTGTGAGGCTATATTTGCCATGGGAGATGGCAATTTTATTAGATCATGATCCAGAGATTAAAAAAATACATAGACTATAATTTCCTGGCATGATCCATAGTATAAAAATGTAGAATAAAAAATGCCATGATCCATACACTATAATTTTCATGATGCATAGACTATATTTGCCATGGACCGATGCAAAAGAAATTTGCCATGTTGCAAAAAGAAAAGAAATTTTCCATGGTGCATATAGTAAAAACAATGCCACGATCTGTAAAATAAATTTGTCATGCTCCATGAAAGTAAATTGCCATGGTCCAAATGTAGCAGAAGTTTCAAGTAGTGTTTTGTTTCTGTGTTTGAATAGGCAGCAAACTTTCTATTCTTTCTGTGTTTGTACAGACTTGCTAAACTATTGATGATTTTTTGTTGGGTGACCTATTAGATCTGGAATGGAAGCTCACATAAGTTGAGCTGATTTTTGTCCATATGAAAGCAGAGGACCATATGGTCTGTGGCCTTTTCATCCATATGAAAGTAGAGGCACATTGTGGTGCTAGTTTGCTGGGTTTTGTCTCTGACCTTCGTGTCGTGATGATTTTGCAGGTACCCCGAGAGGCCCTTGAGTTTGCCGGAATGTCGATTAACTTCCGTTCCGGCAAATTCGGGTACTCCATATGTCCTATTTTCAGCAAAGGTCATGCTGAAATTTTCCGTGAATTTTAGCATGACTTTGCTAAAAATCGGACATATGGGGTACTTGCTACTAATGCATAGGTCGGGGTATCTTAGTACTTAATTAAGTAATATCAACTGCCCCTTTATTCTTGCTGCATTAAACCATAGGTGGCAATAGAGCCAAGTGATTAGGCCCAACTTAGAGTTGACAAATCCTAAATTATAAAACCTTGGCTTTTAGGGTGCCTCGGTGTCGATAAGAACCTAAATGATGAAAGCTTAGGCTTTTAGGGTGCCTCGACGTCGACAAACCCTAAATGATAAAAGCTTAGCTTTTAGGATGCCTCGGTGTCGACAAACCCTAAATGATGAGACCATGATCTTGTTCCTTGACAATAACCAACTTTTTGACCAAACTTTTTTCCTATTTAGAGTGAAACATGGCCCACAACAATGAGGCCGGAGGTTCAGGCGGCAAGCAATTCTGGGAGCTGTCCCAGGAGATGGAGGAAGAACCTCACTGCTATGAGGACGCCGCAGAAGACACCGATCCTGACTACACAATCCCTAGTGGCGTCGGGGATGACATGTAACACCCCGGATGTAACTTTCCATATTCGTAACTCCAACTCTTACCTTTTCCGGAGATGCGTTATGATATTTCCTTCGTGGTTGGGTTTTGTCTTTTGTTTTGCGTTTTATTCATGTCATGCATTTCATCTCATGGCATCATGTGCATTGCATCCACATGTTTTCATAAAGCTTGCATCCGTTCGTAGTTGCCGCGTCCCCCCCCCCCTTGCCTTCGTTGACCGTTTCGAGACCAACCAGGTTTTTCGAGTCCCTCTTGTCTGGCCACTTAATCTTCTCCACAGTGCATAGACCCCTCTTGCGCGCGTCCGAAAACTGCTCCGAACCCGAACTGCTCGGTCATGACCGATGGATCCGGATCATCCCCAAACATCTATAAAACATCTCCGTTTTCTTATTTGGACTCCCTAGCCTATTTATTCGCGTCCGTCCGATTGCGATCGGAGGGACGAGGTAGCCCCTAACTTAATCCGTGATGTATATATTCATCCACCCCTAGTCCATTTTGGCGAACCCTAAAAATCCTCTCCCTTGTCCCGTCGCGCCGCCGCCACTAGCTCCACTCAAATCCCACCTCGGGATCCTCCCAGATCCCCTTCGCTCCAACCAGCCATCACCGAAACTTCCAAATCCATCGGTCCCCACGGCCCTCCTTGACCAGCAGCAACCAGAGCTCGACCTCCTTCTCCCAAGCCCGCGCGCCCTAGGAAACGCACGAGGCTGTGCCTCCTTGTCCCCGCGCCTCTGCCTCGCCGGTGGTTGCCAGCCACCCAAGCAGCAGCAGCAGTCCGGAGCTCCGCCTCCTCTCGCGAGCGCCTAGGCCTGTGCTCCACCTCCCTCGCAACTACCTCTTCCTCCCTTGCCTCTCTTACTTTCTCTCGGTTCTTTCTCTCTCTCCAGGGAACAACCATGGCGCCCTATGAAGCTCTCCCGCCGCAGCCACATCGCCGAATGGCGCCTCCATCGACGGACCCGGCCTCCTCCTGTTCCCCTGTTTTGGATCTGGTGCTCCACACCTCCCCTTGCGCTCGCAGCCTCTCGTTCGGCACCATGGCGCGTTTCTCCGAGGTCCAAGACCAGGCCAGACCTCGCCGCCCTGCTCCCTTTTCTTCTCCTTCCTCCTCGTACTCCTCTCTTTTTCCCCTGACCTCTTTCCCTCTCTGTCCTAGGATCGCGGAGCTTCCCTCCGTGGACCCATCGCCGCCCGTGCTCGGATCCACGAGGATCTCGTCTCCGGAGACCCATCCTCACCCCGCGGGATCCCGCCGGTCATCTTCCTCGCCGTTTGAACGACCAGCGCCGCCCCTGTTCATTGCGAGCAGAATGAGCATCTGCATCTCTCGGTCCAACCGCGCCTGTAGCCTCCCCGCCTCGCGCGTCTGGGCCACTTCCAGCGCCAGCAAGGCCCAGCAGCCCCCATGCCGGCCTCCCTCTCCATCGACTGGGCTTGTCCCATGGTGAGCACAGCAGCCCCTCCTCTCTGTTCAGCCCTACAGTGATCCAGATTCGGCCCAGTGTTTTTTTTTCTGCACTACGATTTTAGCATTATCCTGTGTTTTACTATTTTACAGATTGCACCCTCATGTTCATGCATTTAATAACTAATTAACCGTGCATCGGATTAAAATGTTTTATATATGAAAAATGCTTAGTTTTTCATCTAGTTTCATAATCTGCTACTTTCATCCATGTTAAACATGTTTAAGCTGCTGTTTGATCATATTTGCTTAATTGCCATATTAAAATGCTTTATTTCATAACTAAATAACCGTAGCTCGGTTTTAAATAAACTTTATATGTAAATGGGGTGGAAAAATTCCTAGTTTAACATGGTGCACTTTATTTTCCTGTTTAACAACAATAAAATATGATTTAATGCAGAACAGTAGCAAATTCATAAATTGCATATGAGGATTTTCCGGAGTTGTTGGTTGTTGTTTCCGGCCTCATTTAAACTTGCCTAAATAGTTAGTTTACTTTTGTTTCACCTCTTGCCATGTTTAACAATATTTAATTTTGTTTGGTAACTTAAATGAGATTACACTAAATAAGTCATGTGGTGTTTCGTTAATATGCAACTCGTTGCATATTGAGCTCCAATTAATTTGTAGTGTTGCTTGTTGCACTTTGCCATGCCATGCTCATTAAACCGGACATGCATCATACTTGTTTGTGCATCATGCCATGTTTATGCTTGTGCATTTACCATGTTGTTTGTTTCTTTCCGGTGTTGCTTCTTAGTTCCGGTAATGTTGCGATTGTGAGGATTCATTCGACTACTCCCGTTCGTCTTCTTCATGGACTCGTTCTTCTTCCTAGCGGGATTTCAGGCAAGATGACCGCTACCCTGGATCTCACTACTGTCATTGCTATGCTAGTTGTTTCGTTCTATCGCTTTGCCGCGCTACCTATCTCTTGTTGATCAAGCCTCCCAATTTGCCATGTCAGCCTCTAACCTTTTTCACCCTTCCTAGCAAACCATTGCTTGGCTATGTTACCGCTTTTGCTTAGCCCCTCTTATAGCATTGATAGTTGCAGGTGAAGTTGAAGATTGCTCCATGGTGGACAGGATTATGTTGGGATATCACAATATCTCTTATTTAATTAATGCATCTATATACTTGGTAAAGGGTGGAAGGCTCGGCCTTATGTCTGGTGTTTTGTTCCAATCTTGCCGCCCTAGTTTCCGTCATACCGGTATTATGTTCCCGGATTTTGCGTTCCTTACGCGGTTGGGTGATTTATGGGACCCCCTTGACAGTTCGCTTTGAATAAAACTCCTCCAGCAAGGCCCAACCTTGGTTTTACCATTTGCCTCACCTAGCCTTTTTCCCTTAAGTTTCCGGAGCCCGAGGGTCATCTTTATTTTACCCCCCCCCCCCGGGCTAGTGCTCCTCCAAGTGTTGGTCCAAACTAGAGCACCGTGCGGGACCATTCCTTGGCAACTTGGATTACGTCGGTACCTGTACGCTTAGCTTATTCGGTGTGCCCTAAGAACAAGATATGTGCATCTCCTATCGGGATTTGTCGGCACAGCGGGTGGTCTTGCTGGTCGTGTTTTACCATTGTCGAAATGTCTTGTAAACCGGGATTCCGAGACTGATCGGGTCTTCCTAGGAGAAGGTATATCCTTCGTTGATCGCGAGAGCTTATCATGGGCTAAGTTGGGACACCCCTGCAAGGTATAAACTTTCGAGAGCCGTGCCCGCGGTTATGTGGCAGATGGGAATTTGTTAATGTCCGGTTGTAGATAACTTGACACTAGTTTCGAATTAAAACGCATCAACCGCGTGTGTACCCGTGATGGTCTCTTTTCGGCGGAGTCCGGGAAGTGAACACGGTTTTTGAGTTATGTTTGACGTAAGTAGGAGTTCAGGATCACCTCTTGATCATTACTAGTTGACGACCGTTCCTTTTGCTCCTCTTCTCGCTCTTATTTGCGTATGTTAGCCACCATATTATGATTAGTCGCTGCTGCAACCTCACCACTTTACCCCTTCCTTACCCCTTAAGCTTTGCTAGTCTTGATACCCATGGTAATGGGATTGCTGAGACATTGTGGCTCACAGATTACTACAACAACAGTTGCAGGTACAGGTTTTGCGATGATCATGACGCGAGAGCGATGTTTGCTTGTTTAGGAGTTCTTCTTCTGCTTCTTCTTCGATCAGGGGATAGGTTCCAGGTCGGCAGCTTGGGCTAGCAGGGTGGATGTCGTTTGAGTTTCTGTTTGTGTTTCATCCGTAGTCGGATGGTGCTCTTATGTATGATGATGTTGTATTCGGGTGGCATTGTATGCGTTTTGTATGTATCCCCATCTATTATGTAATGTTGATGTAATGATATCCACCTTGCGAAAGCGTCTTCAAGATGCGCTTCTATCCTCGGTGGGACCTTCGAGTTCCTTTAGGATGGGGTCGCATCTTGGGCGTGACAAGTTGGTATCACAGCCTCGACCGACCATAGGAGCCCCCTTGATTGTTGGTCGTTGTTGAGTCTAGGAGAAAACTATTTTGAGTCTTAGGATTATATATATCGGAGAGTAGGATTCTTTTTACTCCTCAGCCCCCTTCGTTGCTCTGGTGAGGACTCCTGACGTAGATGTTTTGTCTTTCCTCTCCTCAAATTCCACTAAAAAAAATTAGGATCACGCCGGTATCTTGGAATCGTTCCGATATTCTTGTGACGAGAACATTGTTCTTGGTGCCTCCTGACATTTAGGGGTTGTGGCAGTGTCCCGGGGAGTTGAGCTCCGAGGTGTTGTTGTCACAATTTTATCGTTGTAGTTCTGGAATACCTGAGTTTTGCCGACATCGAAAATCTCTTTTATGCAGTTGTTGGTGAGATAACCTCGAAGTCACCCAGTACTGGGAGTTCGGGAGTATTGCCATAGCTTGTATAACGGATGCTTTTCGAAGGTTGAGGTACACGATTTCCGAAGGTTTCTTGGTTATGTGTTGACGGATGGATACAGCTGGATGTAGGGATTGTTAGTTTGGGTGAGATATATTGCTTCCCCTGTATCCCCAACACCAGATTGCATAACCAGAAAGTTCCGGGAGTTTATAGGTGGGAATTCAAGTAGCTCCTAGAGTATCCTTCCGACAGATGCATGATATGGGATTGGGTAAATCTCTATCATATGTATTTGTTCCGGCTTATTTCTGCAAGCCAATCCTTTGTTTTGTTTTGAGTTGTAGTATTTGAGTTGCTTCAATGTCAAGTGTTGATTGCATACCTTTTTCTAAACGGTGTTCTCATATTTCTATGGGAGTGCTAATCCTTTTGATCATCGAGATTGTCATGTCAATTCTTTCCAACCGGCGTGCTTCTCTTCAAGTGGATCCGATCATTTCAACCGCAAGATCAAATTCTAAGTTTTCTCAACGGTGTTTGTTTCGTTCATCCCAAGTTGTGTTTGTTTTTCCCCACCCTCCCACCCTTTTTCTTCAAGGACTCAGATTTCTTAATCATGTATCCTTTTATTTGTGGGAAGTCTCTTCATTGTTTTCTTTCAATGTTCTTATCCGGTGATTTCCCATGAAGATGCTCAACAGTTTCAAGTTCATCATCCTTCATTGTTGTTTCTTCTCTGGTGGATCCAATTCAAGCTTTCGGTGTTGATCATATCCCTTTCCTCATTTCAAATGTTTTTCCATGTCAGTGCACCTCTTAATCATTCACTTCTTCCTATTCATTTGTTCTGGAGTGCTGAAGATATCTCACAAGACTTGTGTTTCCGTTCTCAATCCGTCCAATATATTTCGAGGTTGTTATCTCATTCAAGCCATTTAATTCAACCGGTGCTACCTTGATAACCCACAAGTATAGGGGATCGCAACAGTTTTCGAGGGTAGAGTATTCAACCCAAATTTATTGATTCGACAGAAGGGGATCCAAAGAATATTCTCAATTATTAGCAGCTGAGTTGTCAATTCAACCACACCTGGAAACTTAGTATCTGCAGCAAAGTGTTTAGTAGCAAAGTAATATGATAGTGGTGGTAACAGTAACAAAAGTAAAGACAGTAAAAGTAATGTTTTTGGTATTTTTGTAGTGATTGTAACAGTAGCAACGGAAAAGTAAATAAGCGTAAACCAGTATATGGAAAACTCGTAGGCACCGGATTAGCGATGGATAATTATGCCGGATGTTGTTCATCATGTAACAGTCATAACATAGGGTGACACAGAACTAGCTCCAGTTCATCAATGTAATGTAGGCATGTATTCCGAATATAGTCATACATGCTTATGGAAAAGAACTTGCATGACATCTTTTGTCCTACCCTCCCGTGGCAGCGGGGTCCTATTGGAAACTAAGGGATATTAAGGCCTCCTTTTAATAGAGAACCGGAACAAAGCATTAGCACATAGTGAATACATGAACTCCTCAAACTATGGTCATCACCGGGAGTGGTCCCGATTATTGTCACTTCGGGGTTGCCGGATCATAACACATAGTAGGTGACTATAGACTTGCAAGATAGGATCAAGAACACACATATATTCATGGAAACATAATAGGTTCAGATCTGAAATCATGGCACTCGGGCCCTAGTGACAAGCATTAAGCATAGCAAAGTCATAGCAACATCACTCTCAGAACATAATGCATACTAGGGATCAAACCCTAACAAAACTAACTCGATTACATGATAAATCTCATCCAACCCATCACCGTCCAGCAAGCCTATGATGCAATTACTCACGCACGGCGGTGAGCATCATGAAATTGGTGATGGAGGATGGTTGATGATGACGACGCGACGAATCTCCCTCTCTGGAGCCCCGAACGGACTCCAGATCAGCCCTCCCGAGAGAGATTACGGCTTGGCGGCGGCTCCATATCGTAAAACGCGATGAAACTTTCTCTCTGATTTTTTATCCCTGAAAGCCAATATATGGAGTTGGAGTTGGCGTCGGAGGGCCACCAGGGGGCCCACAAGGTAGGGTGGCGCGCCCAGGGGGGAGGGGCGCGCCCCCCACCCTCGTGAACAGGGTGTGGGCCCCCTGGCCTTCATCTTTGGCGAGGATTTTTTATTAATTATTCTAAGATATTCCGTGGAGTTTCAGGTCATTCCGAGAACTTCTGTTTTCTGCAAAAAAACAACACCATGGCAGTTTTGCTGAAAACAGCGTCAGTCCGGGTTAGTTCCATTCAAATCATACAAGTTAGAGTACAAAACAAGGGCAAAAGTGTTTGGAAAAGTAGGTACGATGGAGACGTATCAAACCTCTCTTTAAAATTGTTCAACGATGTTTTATTTTGAGTGGTCCCTAACCCACAGGTCTTTTCCCAGGATCTTACCTGACTCTTCGAATTATCAGGAGCGATTCTCAAATTCATTTCCAAGTTTGACGTAAGAATGAATTTTCATCAGTCACATGCCTTCTCCAAGGTCGTTTTCAAATTCTTTTCATTGTTGGTTCAACCTTTCTAATTTTCTCCCGGAGTATCTCAACAATTTGGTGGTGTTTCTCCTTGTCATTCTCGGATTTTGAAGACCGAAGAAGTGTTTCCTCTAAATATTGGTCCATTCTCTTGAAGATTCACGGTTCTAGCTTCATGCTATCCTCATAATTGTTTTGATTGTGAGATTTCTTTTCTTACCATCCGGGGCATTTCGTGAGTTCTTTCCATTTTATTCCTACGAAGTCCATCATTTCAGGTTTATTCATTCTTAGCTTTTAGCTCTCCTTCTCCATACTTTAGCGGTGCATCGTTCAAATACCCTCTAATCGGTTCATGATCTCTTTGTTCTCATGTATTTAAATCCCCTCAAGTATCTTCATTCATTTTCCAATTCTTCCCGGTGAATTGTGCCTTTGCTATGTTCCTTTTCAATTCTTACGGTGGTTCGTTCAAGATTTCACTTCCTTCGTTATCATATTAATTTATTCGTTGTTCCAATCCTACCAGTGGTTCCATCAATACCTTCTCAAGTTTGCGCTATCTCTATCCTTAATCCCTTCCTTTGGAGTTTGTTCATGAGAAATAAATTCTCGGTTCTAAGATGTTCATCTTTTCTTTCCGGAGTTCCAAGTTCTCTCGGTTATAACATCGCAAATCTCCTTCTAAATCATCGCAAGGCTTCACCTTGTGTTTTCAACTTCTCTTTCTTTCTATCATCCTTTTATTACCAGAGTTTTTCATGGAGGCTCTACATGGTGGTTCATCAAGGATTCCTTTCATTCTTCAATTGTTCTTCAAGATTTCTCTTGAAGTTATGACCCACCAAGCTATACTCTAAAATAAACATGGTGTTCAACACACGTTTTGTTTTCAGGAGTTCAAGCATTCTTCATCTTGCATTCCGAAGTGCAATTCTTTCTATATTATCTTTTGAGCTGGTGTTATGTCACTCTTGACAATTTCCCTTCGCGATTCACATGTTGTCAACAATAAGGTATTTTAAATCCATCAATCTCTTCTTTGGAGTTATCTTGGTATAGATTTCACCTAAAGCCTTCCCTAAGGAATGTTGCTATTTGTGGTGCTTATCAATGATCTGAGTTTTCCCCTATCCTCTCGGCGAAAGAAGTTTTCATCTCTTCCTTGATCTCAAACAAGCAATTGTTTTTCGTTAGTGGCAGAATTTCACCTCTTAGTCTTGGGATGTTTTCCATAAGCCCACTACAAGCTTATTCGTTTCGTTGCTGGTTTTCCAACAACTCCGTTCTAGCATTTCTTGTAAGCGTGCTATTTCAAGATATTGTTTCTCTCCGTTCATTCCATTCCATTCTTTCATTTCTTCTGGAGGCATTGTGATGTTACACTCTTCGACTCATTATCTCGTTTTGTCAAGATCATGTTCTTTCCTTGCTTTTCCTTTCAACCGGAGTGTTGTGTTCTCATTCAAGTTCTTTCATCTTGTCAAGTTTTGCCTCTATTTTCAACCCGAGTGCTATCTGAAATCCTTCTTACCCATTGTGCCATTCTTCCAATAGTTCCGGACGCAGTGTGTTGTTAATTTCATCAAGTATCATCCCATCTTCTCAAGCTCATGTTCTATTCCTTCCATGTTCAACCGGAGTGCTGCCCGAATTCTTCCTCTCCCATCTTGTTTTAACCACAGTGGTTTCGAATTCTATCTTGTCCATTAAACTCTTGATTCATGTCTTTGCAACCTTCAAGTTCTCGCAATACTCCTTGTTCATATTTTCAAACGGATTGTTTGCAATCTCGTTCATCTCGGTTGTACTCTTTCTTTTAAATTGCTCAACCTCTCAAGGTTCGTGGTTTCACTTGTTCGTCAAAGAAGCAACTTTGCTTTACCTCTCCTTTTCGTTTTCCCTCCGGTGCAATCCTAGATCTCGGGACGAGATCCTCTCGTAGTGGTGGAGTGTTGTAACACCCCGGATGTAACTTTCCATATTCGTAACTCCAACTCTTGCCTTTTCCGGAGATGCGTTATGATATTTCCTTCGTGGTTGGGTCTTGTCTTTTGTTTTGCGTTTTGTTCATGTCATGCATTTCATCTCATGGCATCATGTGCATTGCATCCACATGTTTTCATAAAGCTTGCATCCGTTCGTAGTTGTCGCGTGCCCCCCCCCCTTGCCTTCGTTGACCGTTCCAAGACCAACCGGGTTTTTCGAGTCCCTCTTGTCTGGCCACTTAATCTTCTCCACAGTGCATAGACCCCTCTTGCGCGCGTCCGAAAACTGCTCCGAACCCGAACCGCTCGGTCATGACCGATGGATCCGGATCATCCCCAAACATCTATAAAACATCTCCGTTTTCTTATTTGGACTCCCTAGCCTATTTATTCGCGTCCGTCGGATTGCGATCGGAGGGACGAGGTAGCCCCTAACTTAATCCGTGATGCATATATTCATCCACCCCTAGTCCATTTTGGCGAACCCTAAAAATCCTCTCCCTTGTCCCGTCGCGCCGCCGCCACTAGCTCCACTCAAATCCCACATCGGGATCCTCCCAAATCCCCTTCGCTCCAACCAGCCATCACCGAAACTTCCAAATCCATCGATCCCCACAGCCCTCCTCGACCAGCAGCAACTAGGAGCTCGAGCTCCTTCTCCCAAGCCCGCGCGCCCGAGGAAACGCACGAGGCTGTGCCTCCTTGTCCCAGCGCCTCTGCCTCACCGGTGGTTGCCAGCCACCCAAGCAGCAGCAGCAGTCTGGAGCTCCGCCTCCTCTCGCGAGCGCCCAGGCCCGTGCTCCACCTCCCTCGCGCCTACCTCTTCCTCCCTTGCCTCTCTTACTTTCTCTCGGTTCTCTCTCTCTCCAGGGAACAACCATGGCGCCCTATGAAGCTCTCCCCCCGCAGCCACATCACCGAATGGCGCCTCCATCGATGGACCCGGCCTCCTCCTGTTCGCCTGTTTTGGATCTGGTGCTCTACACCTCCCCTTGCGCTCACAACCTCTCGTTCGGCACCATGGCACGTTTCTCCGAGCTCCAAGACCAGGCCAGACCTCGCTGCCCTGCTCCCTTTTCTTCTCCTTCCTCCCCGTACTCCTCTCTTTTTTCCCTGATCTCTTTCCCTCTCTGTCCCAGGATCGCGGAGCTTCCCTCCGTCGACCCATCACCGCACGTGCTCGGATCCGCGAGGATCTCGTCTCCGGAGTCCCATCCTCACCCCGCGGGATCCCGCCGGTCGTCTTCCTCGCTGTTTGAACGACCAGCGCCGCCCCTGTTCAGTGCGAGCAGAACGAGCGTCTGCATCTCTCGGTCCAACCGCGTCTGTAGCCTCCCTGCCTCGCGCGTCTCGGCCACTTCCAGCGCCAGCAAGGCCCAGCAGCCCCCATGCCGGGCTCCCTCTCCACTGACTGGGCTTGGCCCATGGTGAGCACAGCAGCCCCTTCTCTCTGTTCAGCCCTACAGTGATCCAGATTCGGCCCAGTGTGTTTTTTCCCTGCACTACGATTTTAGCATTATCCTGTGTTTTACTGTTTTATAGATTGCACCCTCATGTTCATGCATTTAATAACTAATTAACCGTGCATCGGATTAAAATGTTTTATATATGAAAAATGCTTAGTTTTTCATCTAGTTTCATAATCTGCTACTTTCATCCATGTTAAACATGTTTAAGCTGTTGTTTGATCATATTTGCTTAATTGCCATATTAAAATGCTTTATTTCATAACTAAATAACCGTAGCTCGGTTTTGAATAAACTTTATATGTAAATGGGGTGGCAAAATGCCTAGTTTAACATGGTGCACTTTATTTTCCTGTTTAACAACAGTAAAATATGATTTAATACAGAACAGTAGCAAATTCATAAATTGCATATGAGGATTTTCCGGAGTTGTTGGTTGTTGTTTCCGGCCTCATTTAAACTTGCCTAAATAGTTAGTTTATCACCTCTTGCCATGTTTAACAACATTTAATTTTGTTTGGTAGCTTAAACGAGATTACACTAAATAAGTCATGTGGTGTTTCATCAATATGCAACTCATTGCATATTGAGCTCCACTTAATTTGTAGTGTTGCTTGTTGCACTTTGCCATGCCATGCTCATTAAACCGGACATGCATCATACTTGTTTGTGCATCATGCCATGTTTATGCTTGTGCATTTACCATGTTGTTTGTTTCTTTCCGGTGTTGCTTCTTAGTTCCGGTAATGTTGCGATTGTGAGGATTCATTCGACTACTCCCGTTCGTCTTCTTCATGGACTCGTTCTTCTTCCTAGCGGGATTTCAGGCAAGATGACCGCTACCCTGGATCTCACTACTGTCACTGCTATGCTAGTTGTTTTGTTCTATCGCTTTGCCGCGCTACCTATCTCTTGTTGAACAAGCCTCCCAATTTGCCATGTCATGCTCATTAAACCGGACATGCATCATACTTGTTTGTGCATCATGCCATGTTTATGCTTGTGCATTTACCATGTTGTTTGTTTCTTTCCGGTGTTGCTTCTTAGTTCCGGTAATGTTGCGATTGTGAGGATTCATTCGACTACTCCCGTTCGTCTTCTTCATGGACTCGTTCTTCTTCCTAGCGGGATTTCAGGCAAGATGACCGCTACCCTGGATCTCACTACTGTCACTGCTATGCTAGTTGTTTTGTTCTATCGCTTTGCCGCGCTACCTATCTCTTGTTGATCAAGCCTCCCAATTTGCCATGTCAGCCTCTAACCTTTTTCACCCTTCCTAGCAAACCATTGCTTCGCTATGTTACCGCTTTTGCTCAGCCCCTCTTATAGCGTTGATAGTTGCAGGTGAAGTTGAAGATTGCACCATGGTGGACAGGATTATGTTGGGATATCACAATATCTCTTATTTAATTAATGCATCTATATACTTGGTAAAGGGTGGAAGGCTCGGCCTTATGCCTGATGTTTTGTTCCACTCTTGCCGCCCTAGTTTCCGTCATATCGGTGTTATGTTCCCGGATTTTGCGTTCCTTACGCGGTTGGGTGATTTATGGGCCCCTCCTTGATAGTTCGCTTTGAATAAAACTCCTCCAGCAAGGCCCAACCTTGGTTTTACCATTTGCCTCGCCTAGCCTTTTTCCCTTGGGTTTTCGGAGCCCGAGGGTCATCTTTATTTTACCCCCCCTCCCCCCGGGCCAGTGCTCCTCCGAGTGTTGGTCCAAACTAGAGCACTGTGCGGGGCCATTCCTTGGCAACTTGGATTACGTCGGTACCTGTACGCTTAGCTTATCCGGTGTGCCCTGAGAACGAGATATGTGCAGCTCCTATCGGGATTTGTCGGCACAGCGGGTGGTCTTGCTGGTCTTGTTTTACCATTGTCGAAATGTCTTGTAAACTGGGATTCCGAGACTGATCGGGTCTTCCTGGGAGAAGGTATATCCTTTGTTGATCGCGAGAACTTATCATGGGCTAAGTTGGGACACCCCTGCAGGGTATAAACTTTCGAGAGCCATGCCCGTGGTTATGTGGCAGATGGGAATTTGTTAATGTCCGGTTGTAGATAACTTGACACCAGTTTTGAATTAAAACGCATCAACCGCGTGTGTAGCCGTGATGGTCTCTTTTCGGTGGAGTCCGGGAAGTGAACACGGTTTTTGGGTTATGTTTGACGTAAGTAGGAGTTCAGGATCACCTCTTGATCCTTACTAGTTGACGACCGTTCCTTTTGCTCCTCTTCTCGCTCTTATTTGCGTATGTTAGCGACCATATTATTCTTAGTCACTGCTGCAACCTCACCACTTTACCCCTTCCTTACCCCTTAAGCTTTGCTAGTCTTGATACCCATGGTAATGGGATTGCTGAGTCATCGTGGCTCATAGATTACTACAACAACAGTTGCAGGTACAGGTTTTGCGATGATCATGATGCGAGAGCGATGTTTGCTTGTTTTGGAGTTCTTCTTCTGCTTCTTCTTTGATCAGGGGATAGGTTCCAGGTCGGAAGCCTGGGCTAGCAGGGTGGATGTCGTTTGAGCTTCTGTTTGTGTTTCATCCGTAGTCGGATGGTGCTCTTATGTATGATGATGTTGTATTCTGGTGGCATTGTATGCCTTTTGTATGTATCCCCATCTATTATGTAATGTTGATGTAATGATATCCACCTTGCGAAAGCGTCTTAAAGATGTGCTTCTATCCTTGGTGGGACCTTCGAGTTCCTTTTGGATAGGGTCGCATCTTGGGCGTGACAAATTGGTATCAGAGCCTCGACCGACCATAGGAGCCTCCTTGATTGTTGGCCGTTGTTGAGTCTAGAAGAAAACTATTTTGAGTCTTAGGATTATATATATCGGAGAGTAGGATTCTTTTTACTCCTAGGCCCCCTTCGTCGCTCTGGTGAGGACTCCTGACGTAGATGTTTTGTCTTTCCTCTCCTCAAATTCCACTAATTTTTTTAGGATCACGCGGGTATCTTGGAATCGTTCCGATATTCTTGTGACGAGAACATTGTTCTTGGTGCCTCCTGACATTTAGGGGTTGTGGCAGTGTCCCGGGGAGTTGAGCTCCAAGGTGTTGTCGTCACAATTTTATCGCTGCAGTTCTGGAATACCTGAGTTTTGCCGACATCGAAAATCTCTTTTATGCAGTTGTTGGTGAGATAACCTCGACGTCACCTAGTACTGGGGAGTTCGGGAGTATTGCCATAGCTTGTATAACGGGTGCTTTTCGAAGGTTGAGGTACACGATTTCCGAAGGTTTCTTGGTTATGTGTTGACGGATGGATACAGCTGGATGTAGGGATTGTTAGTTTGGGTGAGATATATTGCTTGCCCTGTATCCCCAACACCAGATTGCATAACCAGAAAGTTTCGGGAGTTTATAGGTGGGAATTCAAGTAGCTCCTAGAATATCCTTCCGACAGATGCATGATATGGGATTGGGTAAATCTCTATCATATGTATTTGTTCCGGCTTATTTCTGCAAGCCAATCATTTGTTTTGTTTTGAGTTGTGGTATTTGAGTTGCTTCAATATCAAGTGTTGATTCCATACCTTTTTCTAAACGGTGTTCTCATATTTCTATGGTAGTGCTAATCCTTTTGATCATCGAGATTGTCATGTCAATTCTTTCCAACCGGCGTGCTTCTCTTCAAGTGGATTCGACCATTTCAACCGCGAGATCAAATTCTAAGTTTTCTCAACGGTGTTTGTTTCATTCATCCCAAGTTGTCTTTGTTTTTCCCCACCCTCCCACCCTTTTTCTTCAAGGACTCAGATTTCTTAATCATGTATCCTTTTATTTGTGGGAAGTCTCTTCATTCTTTTCTTTCAATGTTCTTATCCGGTTATTTCCCATGAAGATGCTCAACAGTTTCAAGTTCATCATCCTTCATTGTTGTTTCTTCTCCGGTGGATCCAATTCAAGCTTTCGGTGTTGATCATATCCCTTTCCTCATTTCAAATGTTTTTCCATGTCAGTGCACCTCTTAATCATTCACTTCTTCCTATTCATTTGTTCTGGAGTGCTGAAGATATCTCACAAGACTTGTGTTTCCGTTCTCAATCCATTCAATATATTTCGAGGTTATTATCTCATTCAAGCCATTTAATTCAACCGGTACAACCTCTCTTTAAAATTGTTCGACGGTGTTTTCTTTTGAGTGGGCCCTAACCCACAGGTCTTTTCCCAGGATCTTACCTGACTCTTCGAATTATCAGGAGCGATTCTCAAATTCATTTCCAAGTTTGACGTAAGAATGAATTTTCATCAGTCACATTCCTTCTCCAAGGTCGTTATCAATTTCTTTTCATTGTTGGTTCAACCTTTCTAATTTTCTCCCGGAGTATCTCAACAATTTGGTGGTGTTTCTCCTTGTCATTCTCAGATTTTGAAGACCGAAGAAGTGTTTCCTCTAAATCTTGGTCCATTCTCTTGAAGATTCATGGTTCTAGCTTCATGCTATCCTCATAATTGTTTTGATTGTGAGATTTCTTTTCTTACCATCTGGGGCATTTCGTGAGTTCTTTCCATTTTATTCCCATGAAGGCCATCATTTCGGGTTTATTCATTCTCAGCTTTTAGCTCTCCTTCTCCATACTTTACCGGTGCATCGTTCAAATACCCTCTAATCGGTTCATGATCTCTTTGTTCTCACGTATTTAAATCCCCTCAAGTATCTTCATTCGTTTTCCAATTCTTCCTGGTGAACTGTGCCTTTGCTATGTTCCTTTTTAATTCTTACGGTGGTTCGTTCAAGATTTCACTTCCTTCGTTATCATATTAATTTATTCGTTGTTCCAATCCTACCGGTGGTTCCATCAATACCTTCTCAGGTTTGCGCTATCTCTATCCTTAATCCCTTCCTTTGGAGTTTGTTCATGAGGAATACATTCTCGGTTCTAAGATGTTCATCTTTTCTTTCTGGAGTTCCAAGTTCTCTCGGTTATTTCATCGCGAAGCTCCTTCTAAATCATCGCAAGGCTTCACCTTGTGTTTTCAACTTCTCTTTCTTTCTATCATCCTTTTATTACCAAAGTTTTTCATGGAGGCTCTACATGGTGGTTCATCAAGGATTCCTTTCATTCTTCAATTGTTCTTCAAGATTTCTCTTGAAGTTATGACCCGCCAAGCTATACTCTAAAATAAACATGGTGTTCAACACATGTTTTGTTTTGAGGAGTTCAAGCATTCTTCATCTTGCATTCCGAAGTGCAATTCTTTCTATCTTATCTTTTGAGGTGGTGTTATGTCACTCTTGACAATTTCCCTTTGTGATTCACATGTTGTCAAGAATGAGGTATTTTAAATCCATCGATCTCTTCTTTGGAGTTATCTTGGTATAGATTTCACCTAAAGCCTTCCCTAACGAATGTTGCTATTTGTGGTGCTTATCAATGATCCGAGTTCTCTCCTATCCTCTCGGCGAAAGAAGTTTTCATCTCTTCCTGGATCTCAAACAAGCAATTGTTTTTCGTTAGTGGCAGAATTTCACCTCTTAGTCTTGGGATGTTTTCCATAAGCCCACTACAAGCTTATTCGTTTTGTTGTTGGTTTTCCAACAACTCCGTTCTAGCATTTCTTGTAAGCGTGCTCTTTCAAGATCTTGTTTCTCTCCGTTCATTCCATTCCATTCTTTCATTTCTTCTGGAGGCATTGTGATGTTACTCTCTTCGACTCATTATCTCGTTTTGTCAAGATCATGTTCTTTCCTTGCTTTTCCTTTCAACCGGAGTGTTGTGTTCTCATTCAAGTTCTTTCATCTTGTCAAGTTTTGCCTCTATTTTCAACCCGAGTGCTATCTGAAATCCTTCTTACCCATTGTGCCATTCTTTCAATAGTTCCGGATGTAGTGTGTTGTTAATTTCATCAAGTATCATCCCATCTTCTCAAGCTCATGTTCTATTCCTTCCATGTTCAACCGGAGTGCTGCCCGAATTCTTCCTCTCCCATCTTTTTTTAACCGCAGTGGTTTCGAATTCTATCTTGTCCATTAAACTCTTGATTCATGTCTTTGCAACCTTCAAGTTCTCGTAATACTCCTTGTTCATCTTTTCTAACGGATTGTTTGCAATCTCATTCATCTCTGTTGTACTCTTTCTTTTAAATTGCTCAACCTCTCAAGGTTCGTGGTTTCACTTGTTCGTCAAAGAGGCAACTTTGCTTTACCTCTCATTTTCCTTTTCCCTCCGGTGCAATCCTAGATCTCGGGACGAGATCCTCTCGTAGTGGTGGAGTGTTGTAACACCCCGGATGTAACTTTCCATATTCGTAACTCCAACTCTTGCCTTTTCGGGAGATGCATTATGATATTTCCTTCGTGGTTGGGTTTTGTCTTTTGTTTTGCGTTTTGTTCATGTCATGCATTTCATCTCATGGCATCATGTGCATTGCATCCACATGTTTTCATAAAGCTTGCATCCGTTCGTAGTGGCCGCGTCCCCCCCCCCCTTGCCTTCGTTGACCGTTCCGAGACCAACCGGGTTTTTCGAGTCCCTCTTGTCTGGCCACTTAATCTTCTCCACAATGCATAGACCCCTCTTGCGCGCGTCCGAAAACTGCTCCGAACCCGAACCGCTCGGTCATGACCGATGGATCCGGATCATCCCCACACATCTATAAAACATCTCCGTTTTATTATTTGGACTCCCTAGCCTATTTATTCGCGTCCGTCCGATTGCGATCGGAGGGACGAGAGAGCCCCTAACTTAATCCGTGATGTATATATTCATCCACCCCTAGTCCATTTCGGCGAGCCCTAAAAATCCTCTCCCTTGTCCCGTCACGCCGCCGCCACTAGCTCCACTCAAATCCCACCTCGAGATCCTCCCAGATCCCCTTCGCTCCAACCAGCCATCACCGAAACTTCCAAATCCATCGGTCCCCACGGCCCTCCTTGACCAGCAGCAACCAGAGCTCGACCTCCTTCTCCCAAGCCCGCGCGCCCTAGGAAACGCACGAGGCTGTGCCTCCTTGTCCCCGCGCCTCTGCCTCGCCGGTGGTTGCCAGCCACCCAAGCAGCAGCAGCAGTCCGGAGCTCCGCCTCCTCTCGCGAGCGCCTAGGCCTGTGCTCCACCTCCCTCGCGCCTACCTCTTCCTCCCTTGCCTCTCTTACTTTCTCTCGGTTCTTTCTCTCTCTCCAGGGAACAACCATGGCGCCCTATGAAGCTCTCCCGCCGCAGCCACATTGCCGAATGGCGCCTCCATCGACGGACCCGGCCTCCTCCTGTTCCCCTGTTTTGGATCTGGTGCTCCACACCTCCCCTTGCGCTCGCAGCCTCTCGTTCGGCACGATGGCGCGTTTCTCCGAGGTCCAAGACCAGGCCAGACCTCGCCGCCCTGCTCCCTTTTCTTCTCCTTCCTCCCTGTACTCCTCTCTTTTTTCCCTGATCTCTTTCCCTCTCTGTCCCAGGATCGCGGAGCTTCCCTCCGTCGACCCATCGCCGCCCGTGCTCAGATCCGCGAGGATCTCGTCTTTGGAGTCCCATCCTCACCCCGCGGGATCCCGCCGGTCGTCTTCCTTGCCGTTTGAACGACCAGCGCCGCCCCTATTCTGTGCGAGCAGAACAAGCTCTGCATCTCTCGGTCCAACCGCGCCTGTAGCCTCCCCGCCTCGTGCGTCTGGGCCACTTCCAGCGCCAGCAAGGCCCAGCAGCCCCCATGCCAGCCTCCCTCTCCACCGACTGGGCTTGGCCCATGGTGAGCACAGCAGCCCCTCCTCTCTGTTCAGCCCTACAGTGATCCAGATTCGGCCCAGTGTTTTTTTCCTGCACTACGATTTTAGCATTATCCTGTGTTTTACTGTTTTCCAGATTGCACCCTCATGTTCATGCATTTAATAACTAATTAACCGTGCATCGGATTAAAATGTTTTATATATGAAAAATGCTTAGTTTTTTTATCTAGTTTCATAATCTGCTACTTTCATCCATGTTAAACATATTTAAGCTGTTGTTTGATCATATTTGCTTAATTGCCATATTAAAATGCTTTATTTCATAACTAAATAACTGTAGCTCGGTTTTAAATAAACTTTATATGTAAGTGGGGTGGAAAAATTCCTAGTTTAACATGGTGCACTTTATTTTCTTGTTTAACAACAATAAAATATGATTTAATGCAGAACATTAGCTAATTCATAAATTGTGTATGCGGATTTTCCGGAGTTGTTGGTTGTTGTTTCCGGACTCATTTAAACTAGCCTAAATAGTTAGTTTATCACCTCTTGCCATGTTTAACAACATTTAATTTTGTTTGGTAGCTTAAACGAGATTACACTAAATAAGTCATGTGGTGTTTTGTCAATATGCAACTCGTTGCATATTGAGCTCCACTTAATTTGTAGTGTTGCTTGTTGCACTTTGCCATGCCATGCTCATTAAACCGGACATGCATCATACTTGTTTGTGCATCATGCCCTGTTTATTCTTGTGCATTTACCATGTTGTTTGTTTCTTTCCGGTGTTGCTTCTTAGTTCCGGTAATGTTGCGATTGTGAGGATTCGTTCGACTACTCCCGTTCGTCTTCTTCATGGACTCGTTCTTCTTCCTAGCAGGATTTCAGGCAAGATGACCGCTACCGTGGATCTCACTACTATCATTGCTATGCTAGTTGTTTCGTTCTATCGCTTTGCCGTGCTACCTATCTATTGTTGATCAAGCCTCCTAATTTGCCATGTCAGCCTCTAACCTTTTTCACCCTTCCTAGCAAACCATTGCTTGGCTATGTTACCGCTTTTGCTCAGCCCCTCTTATAACGTTGATAGTTGCAGGTGAAGTTGAAGATTGCTCCATGGTGGACAGGATTATGTTGGGATATCACAATATCTCTTATTTAATTAATAAATCTATATACTTGGTAAAGGGTGGAAGGCTCGGCCTTATGCCTGGTGTTTTGTTCCACTCTTGCCGCCCTAGTTTCCGTCATACCGGTGTTATGTTCCCGGATTTTGCGTTCCTTACGCGGTTGGGTGATTTATGGGACCCCCTTGACAGTTCGGTTTGAATAAAACTCCTCCAGCAAGGCCCAACCTTGGTTTTACCATTTGCCTCACCTAGCCTTTTTCCCTTGGGTTTCCGGAGCCCGAGGGTCATCTTTATTTTACCCCCCAGGCCAGTGCTCCTCCGAGTGTTGGTCCAAACTAGAGCACCCTGCGGGACCATTCCTTGGCAACTTGGATTACGTCGGTACCTGTACGCTTAGCTTATCTGGTGTGCCCTGAGAACGAGATATGTGCAGCTCCTATCGGGATTTGTCGGCACAGGGGGTGGTCTTGCTGGTCTTGTTTTACCATTGTCGAAATGTCTTGTAAACCGGGATTCCGAGACTGATCGGGTCTTCCTGGGAGAAGGTATATCCTTCATTGATCGCGAGAGCTTATCATGGGCTAAGTTGGGACACCGCTACAGGGTATAAACTTTCGAGAGCCGTGCCCGCGGTTATGTGGAAGATGGGAATTTGTTAATGTCCGGTTGTAGATAACTTGACACCAGTTTCGAATTAAAACGCATCAACCGCATGTGTAGCCGTGATGGTCTCTTTTCGGTGGAGTCCGGGAAGTGAACACGGTTTTTGGGTTATGTTTAACGTAAGTAGGAGTTCAGGATCACCTCTTGATCATTACTAGTTGACGACCGTTCGTTTTGCTCCTATTCTCGCTTTTATTTGCGTATGTTAGCCACCATATTATGCTTAGTCACTGCTGCAACCTCACCACTTTACCCCTTCCTTACCCCTAAAGCTTTGCTAGTCTTGATACCCATGGTAATGGGATTGCTAAGTCATCGTGGCTCACAGATTACTACAACAATAGTTGCAGGTACAGGTTTTGCGATGATCATGACGCGAGAGCGATGTTTGCTTGTTTTGGAGTTCTTCTTCTGCTTCTTCTTCGATCAGGGGATAGGTTCCAGGTCGGCAGCCTGGGCTAGCAGGGTGGATGTTGTTTCAGTTTCTATTTGTGTTTCATCCGTAGTCGGATGGTGCTCTTATGTATGATGATGTTGTATTCGGGTGGCATTGTATGCCTTTTGTATGTATCCCCATCTATTATGTAATGTTGATGTAATGATATCCACCTTGCGAAAGCGTCTTCAAGATGCACTTCTATCCTTGGTGGGACCTTCGAGTTCCTTTAGGATAGGGTCGCATCTTGGGCGTGACATGACACCACTGATGGTGCCTCCGAGGATGCCACCACTGATGATGGCGGTGCACGCACAGATGGCAGCCAACCGAAGAGGCAACGGAAGGACCGGCGCCCGAGAGTGCTCGGCACCGTCAAGGAGGAATTTACTCAAGTGAACTCCGACGGGCATCCAACGGAGCCCAAGGAATTAGTCAAGGGGTACTCGGTTCAGCTCGGGTGCATTCTCCGGCGCACCGTGTCGATCAACACCAAGAACCTAAGGCATACAGACCGAGGGAATTTGCACAACCTCCTCTTCACGAAGCTGCATGAACGATACAAGTTCCCGCTGACTTTGCAAACACACGCCTCTCAGGGAATAAAGTGAACAGTGCCGCCCTCACGAGGATGAGTACGGCCCTGTCTACTTGGAGAAGCACGGTGAAGGCAATGATTGAAAAATGTGATAGTTATGAGAAGATCAAGGCGAAATATCCTTTGGTCAGTGAAGATGACTACAAGGAGTTCAAGATCAAGTGTGAGAGCAGCGCAACCTCCGAATCAAGTCAGTGGGGGAAAGAAATGCGACAGTTGAACTTAGGGGTCCACCAACTCGGTCCCGGTGGTTACAGAGTGGCGGAGCCTATATGGGACAAGGAGGACGCGGAGCGTGCCGAGCAAGGCCTACCGCCCCGCTTCAAGAAATATCGTGACAAGCAGACCAGGAACTTTGTCAGGGCCCAGTACAAGGAGGACCCGATAACAAAGGAGCTTACCACGGATCCGAAGACCAGGGCGCTTGAGCTTGTTCTGGTAAGGAATACACCCCCGCGTAATTAGCTCCATATGGTTGCATTCTAATTAATCCCCAATATTTTTAAATGGTTCACGTTCCTTCCGTAGGACACTGAAAGTAGTAGCGCAGGGTCATCTCAGAACTCCCCTTTCGACACCCCTTTAAATAGGGCGTTGAATGTAATGAAAAACAAGGATAAGCTCAGTAAGCCGTCGTCAGCTGGTCGTGTGGCCGGCAAAGGCTTGTCCACAAAATGGTCGTCATACTATACCACTGGTGGGCGAAATAAGAAAAAGACCAGCTCGGAAAGCCAGTCGCGCGAGGTTGAAGCACTCAAGGCAAAAGTGGTGCGGATTCCGGAGATTGTCCAAGAGCAAGTGCAACAACAACTGGGAACAACGCTCACCGCCATGGTGCCTACGTTGATTCACGGGCTGACGACGTGGATTGTGGGCGGTCAACAGGGGCCTCCCCCGGTTCCCAGCTTCATGGCCAGCAACTCGCACAATGCGCAGGCGGCGCCATTGTTGTCTCCGGCGGAGGCGGTATTTATGTCTCCAGCGCCGGCACAGGCATTGGAGCTTAATGCGGTGTACGCCGGCCGGCACCTTGCCAGCAAGCGGCCCCTCCATCAGTTACACGCCCGTTGTTGGCGGTGCCTCGACATTAGCCGAGCTCGACGACATCATGGTAACTAAGCCTCTCGGCGATGACTTCATCTCCTTGCCTTTGACTGGGCATCCTTGACGCCCTACATGTTTTCGCAGGCGCCGCCGATGTTCCTTACACTCTCCTGCACTTCGTGGGCGGTGAGTTGGTCGATGTCGCCAAGGGCAGAATCGTTCAACCGGGCCCCGTGTTCCACGGTAATCCGATGCCACCCACCTTGTATAGGGTTCAACTGGTTCGGGTGCTGCCAGGCTGCGATGAGTTGTTACCTCCGATTCGACCCGTTGGGGCCGACGAAGATGATGTGATGACCCTCAGCGCCTGCTTAAGTTGGCCCCTGCTTTGGCCGAAGAGCCAGATTCGTTTGGGGGCAGGGGACACCACCCCACAGACAAGACCGCCAGTCGTGCCGGCGCCAAGCCATGGCAAGAACGCCGCAACGCTACCGGACATGCCGGACATCCCTATGGCACAGGATCCGGACATGCATATGGCATAGGATCCGGACGACAACGACAATGACAATGGTACATTTACCAACGTCGATAAGTACTTTGCCGAACATGGATACGGTGACGAGTTCTGCAGGCGTGCTTCTCAAGAACCCAACCAAGATGACCGTGATCTAGCTGGTACGATGGAGAAACCCAATTGCAACAGGCGTTGTCTGGCGTTCAGTTCTCAGGAGATGCCTCCAGCTGCCGCCTTCACCGAGCCTCAGATTTCTAAGGTGCGAAATATTATCAGCCCCAACATGCTCAAGAAGGTGGCTGAGCAGAACTCGGTCCCATTACAGCAGATCAAGAAGAAGGGATGGAAACGAAAGACTAACAAGGGCGCCGGTGCGAGCCAGCCGGCACCGAGTACGATCCGTGCTCAGGACGGGCCACCTTCACCTAAGGATATCTCGAGGAGGGTGTATGTGGCGGGTAGGGCGATGCTACCGACAAATATTCTCAATGCTGCAACCGGTGCTATGCGGAGTCTGCATGACAGTGTTCTTTCTTTGGAGAAGCAGCGTCTCTCCCAAAATGATGTGGCATAACCTGTTTTCGTGGCCAAGGTGCCAGAGGGCAAGGGCTTTGTGGATAGCGCCATCAGAGGTACGATCATCCTGCGGTTTGATGACATCTTTGCTATGTTTAACCTTCATCTGCTGCACTACACCTTCGTTCGGCTATTTTCGCTGAGTATGGGGATGCGGATCATTAGAGACAAGACCCCGAACATCGGATAGTCGACCCCTTCTACATGTGTGCCAAGATCTTGGGCAGCGCTGGGGACCGGCAAGTTGTGAGTTCACACCTTGAAGGCGTCATTCTGGCAAACCCAGATAAGGATAACTTCCTCGTGCCTTACTTTCTTGAGTAAGTCATCCCCTAACTGCCCCGTAACATATGATTTCCTAGATTTCGATCGTTCTTTTTTTCTAACATTCCATGTTCTGTGCAGTGACACACATTGCACACTCATCCTCTTAAGCCCGAAATATTCCATGGCCACGTATTTCGACCCGGACCATGACTCAAAGATAGACTACACAAATATCAAATATCAAGAAAGTTCTTGATGATGCTCTCCCCGGCTACGCCACATCTGGAGGCACCTTTAAGAGGTCAGTTCGTAGGTACGGCAGGCATGTGTTCACCCACAATACGACGTTCCCCTGCGTCAAGCAGCCGCCTGGCTGTCAGAAGGATGCCTACTACGCCCTCCATCACATGCGGGCGATCGTACGGGACCATAATCACCTTCTGCTACCAAATAATGTCAAAGATTGGGCCGCAAGCTTGGCGGCAATCCAGGACGCGGACCTCCGACAAGAATTCTTTCGCATCCAGTCGGAGTTTGCAGAAATCATCCATCAAGATGTCCTTCGTACCTCGGGGTAGTTCTACCTCAGGTATCAACCGTCCAACAGTGAGATAGACACAACGCTAAAAATGCAGGTTGACAATGACCGCGACTTCATGACCATCACGAAAGACGGCGGCTTCATCCACGCTCTGGTCCCATGAGTCGAGTCGAAAGTAGTGATGCTATTTGTAGTTCTGAAACCTCGATTAGCTCATGTTGTAATTAAACTTTAATGAAGTTGTATGTCTCTTTGGTTTGGACAGTCGCTTAACTTAGATGTAATCGATGATATTTATTAGTCGGACCATGAATCGTGCTATTAATGTCTTGCTTTTCTCTTCCGATCCTTTTGTTGCATACTTATATATTGCTTATGTATTGTCTGTTGGTTGGCTTGTGCATAGAGATGCCGTCGTATGTCGTGTACAAGGGTAAGGTTCCCGGAGTCTACGACGACTGGGAGGAGTGTTGGAGACAGGTTCACCGTTTCAGCGGTAATAGTTACAAAGGGTACACCACTAGGGCGGAGGCGGAATCTAGATACGTGCGCTATCTAGCGGGAGAGAGGAGGGAGCGTTGGACGAACCGGATGAAGACCAGTTTCATCGCGATGATGCTCATCGTGATGACCGCAGCTCTCTTCTATGTGATGGTAGTTTAGATGATCGATATCGACTTGTAATGTGAAGACAAACTCGCTACTCGCGGTCTCGAGACTTGTAATGTTCTATCTTTGTTCGATCTTTTGAATTCGGAGACTAATATGATGAATTGTATTTGGGGACTAATCTTCTATTGTATTCGATGAATCTGCTGTTGTAGTGTGGTGCTGTCTATATTCTGTCCAATAATATATTTTGTAACCTGTGCAAATATCAGAAAAGAAAAAAAATAATCCCTAATATTCATACTAATGGCGCACCACTCAGCACTCTAATGGCGCACTGTAGAAAGGATACTAATGGCGCATCACCCCAAAGTGCGCCATTAGTATGCCAAAGCACATGGGTAAATATGGCCCCCTGGGAGGCATACTAATGGCGCATGTTGGTCTATACTAATGGAGCACGTATACCAGATACTAATGGCGCACCAGTGGTGCGCCATTAGTATTTATTACTAGTGGCGTGGTACTAGTGGCGCACCAGTAGTGCGCCATTAGTAGGCAAAACTGGTGCGCCACTAGTAGGCCTTTTCCTAGTAGTGAGGGAAAGCCTTATCTGCAAATGTGGAGAGGAGTGCGGGTAAATTGTCATAGTTTCCTTCCTATCCGTTAGATATAGATCAGACAACCTATATTGCAGGATGACAGGCACACCATCATCACCAACTCTGCTTTTTATTGAACCGAGACAAATCTAACATGCGAAGTAAAATAAACGCATAGGGTCTATACATACACAATTTATCTTAGGCACTCCAATAGTACGTTCACTACACATTCACGCATTTCACATCTTTCTACATCTACGGGAACCTACGAAAGGGTTAACGTAAATTCCCTCTCTCTCTCCTCCCCTGATTTTCATGGTGGTGGGCCCCTCCCTTCCCCCAATCTACAATCAATTGCTCACATGTTTCACATTACGTTAATTATGTAACTGGGATTACGTAGGTGTAGCATTACTCGTCCTAACAAACCCAACTAAGCCAACCTCCTAGCATATCGCGTGGGAAAAGACCCGGCCGTGCCGTTTTAGTCGGGATTACCGGATTACTAGTAGTAGTACCGATGGATCGCGTGAAGCAACAAATTTTTTTTAGGGGGCGAAGCACCTAGTTTAAAAGGAAAAAAGGTGGTACACTCACAGCACTCCTGTCGCGGTCGCATTGCACCCCACACACGTTAGGTCCTGCACACGGCTCACACAAACGGAACGCGCTTCGGCTTGCCTTTTCACTGACACGTGGGACTACACTTGGAGAAACTGACCATGCGCCAAACTCCCCCCGCCCACCGCACGAAAATCCTCCCCCCCCCCCCCCACACACAAAAAAATTCCCCCCAAATCTGATTCAACCGCCCTTCGGCCAACTAGCCAATAATATTCCCCAAACCCCCCTCCCCTCCTGTACCCCTCCACTCCAGTCGCTCCACCAAAGCCGCCCTCCCTGCCGCGCCGATACGTCGGCGCCGCGGTTCGTCGAGGGGACGCACGGAGATCCTCTCGCTCCCACAGTACACTCTCGTAGACTGCCGTCCTATAGCCGCGCCGCCACCTCTAGCTACGTTCTTGTGGAGGCGCCCGGCGGTCAGCGCCGCCACTGTTGGCGACGTTTGTGTGGAGACGCACGGCGGTCAGCTTCTCCCACGTACACGCATTCTAGACTGAGGCCCCGATCATGTCGGTGTAGCGCTGAATGTTAGCTGATAGATGCTGTTAATCTAACTGTTTGTCGAAGTAGTTTACTGTCAATATGCTCTGCTTAAGAAGCTTTCCTTCCCTGTTCTGCACTCAATCTGCTTAGCTGAGATGGCATGCCAAGGTCGATTAGTTGCTAAAATATCATGTCATATATTTATTGTGACGTAGATTGCCATAGTCTAGTAGCCAATCTGTTAGGTGAAATAGGTCCACACGGTTTTATACTCAATCTTTGTTGCTGTGATAGCCTTCGATAGTTTGATGGCTGTGTGCTCAGCCTCATTGACTGCTGAAACAACCTGCCATAATTTTGTACTCAAATATGTTTGCTGAATTAGCTTTACATATATTTTGATACTTAGATCTGCTCGTCCAAATATCTTGCCATAGCTTTAGACATCGACCTAGGTATTTTTTTCTGGACTTCATAAAAAAGCATATATGTTTTTCCTGTAATATCTGGTAGAAGAACTAATTTGTATGTCTAACAGATGGACAAGACTTGGATAACTTCTGCTCGAAGATTCTCCGCTGCATATGTCGAGGGGTTTGAAAACTTCATGAACTTTATTAGAGCTGAGTACGGTGGTCCGAAATCAGATATGCTCTGACCGTGTAGCAGTTGTATGAATTCAGGTACAAGACCCCAGTCAACTATGCAAAATCATCTACACTTGTATGGGATGTCGGTCACATATACTAGGTGGGTTCATCATGGTGAAGTTGTGAACATCAATGTTATTGACTACGTGGAAGCAGCAGATCACCATCTTGATCTGCCTGATGCTCAGGTGGAAGAGGAGGAGGAGGTGGTGGTGGTGGAGCCAGTGAGTTTGACCAACATTGAAACAATGCTACGAAATGCTCCTGCATTCCGTGAACTTTCACCTGCAGAAGAAAAACGGTGGGCTCGCATGTTGGAACAATGCAACGTGGCTGTCACCCCAGGAAATAAGCTATCAGTATTCTCAGCTATGGTCACCTTTCTTTAGGTGAAGACATCTGAGCGGATGACCAACAAATCATTCGATGCGATGTTGGCTGCTTTCCACAAATCTTTCCCAGATGCGTCTGAGGTGCCACACACCTACAGTAAAATGAAGAATTTCCTTCGTGCAGTTGGAATTGGATATGATATGATCCATGTTTGTAAGAATAATTGTGTTCTGTTCCGGGAGGATTATGCCAACTTAAGTGAATGCCCGAAATGCAAATCATCAAGATGGAAAGATGGCGATGCCGTGAAGAGGATTCCTCATAATGTTCTGAGACATTTTCCAATTACACCAAGATTGCAGAGGTTGTTTCATGATGCTGAAACAAGAGAGGATGTACTGTGGCATTCTAGGAACCAGGAGTACAGAGATCAGAATGTAATGAGCCATCCATCTCATGGTAGTGAGTGGAAAAGCTTCAGTGATAAACACACAAGGTTTGTTGCTGACCCGAGAAACATTAGACTTGGCTTAGCTTCAGATGGATTTAACCCATTTGGCCACCAGAGCGCCACATATAGCATGTGGCCAGTGCTTGTTATCCCTTACAACATGCCTCCAAATGTCTGCACCAAAGAATCAAACTACATGATGGCCTTGCTCATCCCAGGTCCAAAAAGTCCTGGAAAGGATTTTGATTTGTTCATGGAGCCTCTTGTGGAGGAACTTCAACAGCTATGGAAGGGTGTTCTCACTTGAGACCTATATAGCAGCCCACCAGCTGATTTCTTTCTGCGTGCTGTTATAATTTGGTGCATCCATGATTATCCGGCTTTGGGCACTATGTCAGGGCGAACAACACATGGTTACAATGCATGTGTTCGCTGTGACAGGAATCCACTGTCATATGCAATACTTAGCAAAATATGTTACATTGGACACCGACGTTTCCTTGCCAAGGACAAGCCGCATCCTAGAAAATACTGAAGACATGTGTTCAATGCAAAGCATGAAAACTGCGATGCGCCAAAGAGGCTCACCGCCGATGAGTTGCAAGTGGAATTAGAGAAGGTCAGGCATATTACACCAGGAAACAATCCTGGTAATGGTAGCGGGAAAAGGAAGCATGGCAGTGCAGAAGAGATATTATTGTTTACCCACAGGTCCACTTTGTGGGACTTGGAGTATTGGAAATATTTGGATCTGCGGCATAATCTTGATATGATGCACATCGAGAAAAATATATGTGACAACATTATCGGCACATTTCTTAATATTGAAGGCAAGACAAAAGATACCTTAAAATCAAGGATTGATTTGACACACCTGGGTATCAGAAAGGATTTGCAGGTGCAAGATGAAGGTAAATCACGGGATATGGCACCAGCTGTGTACGTCCTGGACAAGGTAAAAAGAAAAGAATTCTGCGAGGTCCTTTCACGTGTGAGATTCCCACATGGATTTGCTTCCAACCCTGAAAGGAGAGTCAGTGCAGATGGAAACAAGGTACAAGGGTTGAAAACTCATGACTGCCACATCCTACTTCAAAGAGTTTTACCTGTTATCCTTAGATGATTGGGCCGCCCTGACTTATACAAAGTAGTTGCAGAGTTGGGACAATTCTTCAGGGAACTCTGCAGTAGAAATATCAGGATAGATGCTTTCGAGCGTCTTAGAGACAAGATACCAACTATCCTATGCGACCTTGAGAATATATATCCTTCAGGGAACTCTGTTGTGGATGATGATTACATTGCTTTTGTCGTATTTGCCTGTCAAAAGACGTTTTTTTATCTACTATGTGAAATTGTGTTTGCTATGACAACTGAAACCTGATGAACATGTTGTTTAGTATTTTGCTGTGAGAACATCACTTGTTATGTATGCTGATTTGTGTTTGGTGATTGTATGACAACTAAAACATGATGACATTGTTGTTTAGTTGTACTCATATTTGGCTGTGAAACTTGAATTTGATGACATAGTTTGCTGTTGGACTGCAATTTGCTCGACGTCTTCGAATGAGAACAAAGCTGACCCGATAGGGCCTCTGCTATTTATTTATTTATTTATGAGCAAAAGGGGATACCCCCTGATTTTCGTTAATAGAAATCATTAGATGTTCACAACAGTACGCCCAGCCTGCTACACAGGTTTCATTCATTACTAGTTTCAGCAAAGTTCTCATGTCATAGCCACTGAATACATCACGAGTGCTACATACACTGCAAATAAAGACACAATCATCCTACAGAGCACATCGATTTTGCCCATTATCTTCACAAGCTCTTTCATCTCCTCATTGTTGTCAAGGCCGTTCAGCAGCTATTGCTTGGCCATGATCAGAGGAACTGCATCTTTAACCTTCTGCTCTGCATCTTCCTTTTCTGCTTCCTCGGCTAACCAAATAATCAGCATAGTTGCATTCCCCCACATAAGCAACTTCCCAGAAATACAAATCACACGAATCTTCCCTTTTCTGCACGAATCAAATTGGAATATCATCAACCAAACTATTAAAAAAATCAGCAACTGAAAGCAGCAGAACAACACTTAAACATATTATTACCCCATGATTCGGGCATTTGTAGAAGACTCGGCCAGGGTTGAGGATTGTGGTTGAGATGCGATGGATGACTCTACGTGATTTGCAGCAGTGGCACCACACCAACGGCAGCGGGTTGCGATGAGCAATCGACTGTAGTGCGCGTGCCGGCTGGGGTATGATGAGACCCACAGGCGATGGTACGGGTGGCGACTTGGCGCATATCTGGTTGTTGCCTGCTGAAGAGCAGGTGGACGAGCAGCCAGCGGACATGGTTGCTACGGCCAAAGCTTCTGATGCTAGGTAGAGTACGTACAGAAGAGGAGAAGTGAACGTTGGATATGTCAGTTTCATTACTTGCAGAGTAGCATAGCACCATATACAGTCATAGTCTAGGTTTGGATTCGAACCAGCTACAGGAGCACGTCTCTCTTTTTTCTAAAACTTGGCAACGTCTCTTTACTAGTACACTAGCTTGTTCTGTACGCCTTTGAAAGTGCAACTATCCCTAGGTGGTTTTGGTAATTCCTAACAACATATAACTCATTGAGCTAATGCTATTTCAAGATAAATATTTCAGGAAAGCTCAATGATTGGCATGGCATGGATGAGAAAAGTGGACCCCTCAAAATGCTAAGGACAAAAGGATTGGCTCAAGCTCAAAGCTCAAGACTCTACATTTTTCTATTTTAGTGATCCAAGATCATATTGAGTCTATAGGAAAAGCCAATACTACCAAGGAGGGATGAGGTGTTGCTTAATGCGGATCTTGCTCAAAATGCTTAGTGATATGCTCCAAAGCCCTCAACTACTTTCTCACATCCACATATGACCTAAACCAAAAGTCAAACTCGGCCCCACCGATTCTTCCTATCTGGCGCCACCGAGTTCAGATGTCATAGCCACTGCCACAAACCCTAGGCAAATCGGTCTCACCGATAGGGATCTCGGTCTCACCGAGATGGGGTTGCAATCTCTCTATTTCCCTTCGTAACATTTCAGTCTCACCGAGATGAGCGATCGGTCCCACCGAGATTGAATTGTAAACTCTGTGTTTCCCTTTCGTAACATTTTGGTCTCACCCGAAAGAGCGAATCGGTCCCACCGAGTTTATCTGACCAACTCTCTAGTTAGCTTATTACCAAAATCGGTCTCACCGAGTTTGTGTAATCGGTCACACCGAGATTACGTTATGCCCTAAGCCTAACCATATCGGTCCTACCGAGTTGCATGTCGGTCCCACCAAAAATCCTAACGGTCACTAGATTTGCTGAATCGGTCCGACCGAGTTTCTCAATTCGGTCCCACTGAGATTGGCAAGTTGTGTGTAACGGTTAGATTTTGTGTGGAGGCTATGTATACCCCTCCACGTCCTCTTCATTCGTGGAGAGAGCCATCAGAACGAACCTACACTTCCAACTTACATTTTCTGAGAGAGAACCACCTACACTTGTGTTGAGGCCAAGATATTCCATTCCTAGCATATGAATCTTGATCTCTAGCCTTCCCCAAGTTGCTTTCCACTCAAATATTCTTTCCGCCAAATCCAAATCCTGTGAGAGAGAGTTGAGTGCTGGGGATACTATCATTTGAAGCACAAGAGCAAGGAGTTCATCATCAACACACCATCTGTTACTTCTTGGAGAGTGGTGTCTCCTAGATTGGCTAGGTGTCACTTGGGAGCCTCCGACAAGATTGTGGAGTTGAACCAAGGAGTTTCTAAGGGCAAGGAGATCTCCTACTTCGTGAAGATCTACCGCTAGTGAGGCAAGTCCTTCGTGGGCGACGGCCATGGTGGGATAGACAAGGTTGCTTCTTCGTGGACCCTTCGTGGGTGGAGCCCTCCGTGGACTCGAGCAACCGTTACCCTTCATGGGTTGAAGTCTCCATCAACGTGGATGTAGAATAGCACCACCTATCGGAACCACGACAAAAACATCCGTGTCTCCTATTGCGTTTGCACTCTCCAAACCCTTCCCTTTACATTCTTGCAAGTTGCATGCTTTACTTTCCGCTGCTCATATACTCTTTGCATGCTTGCTTGAATTGTGTTAAGATTGCTTGAACCGTGCTAAGTTGCTAAAATCTGTCAAGAACTAAAATTGGGAAAAGGATAGATTTTTATTTGGTCAAGTAGTCTAATCACCCCCCTCTAGACATACTTTTGATCCTACAAGTGATATCAGAGCTTTGATCTCCATTTGCTTTGATTTCCATAGCTTTTGGTAGTCATAGCCTTGGTTTCCCAACCTAGGAGAGTATGGCGTCTAGTGAGGGAAATTACCACCGTAGAGGTCCTTACTTTGATGGTACTAATTTTGCTAGTTGGAAGCATAATATGAAAATGCATATCCTTGGACATAACCCCGTCGTTTGGGCTATTGTGTGTATTGGCTTGCAAGGTGAATTCTTGGATGGGAGAGAACCGAACCGTGAAGCTACCACGGAAGAGTTGAAGATGCCGCAATACAACGCTCAAGCTTGTGATATCCTCTTCAACGGATTGTGCCCCGAAGAATTCAACAAAATCAGTCGTCTTGAGAATGCAAAGGAAATTTGGGATACTTTGATTGATATGCATGAAGGTACCGACTCCATCAAGGAATCCAAGTTGGATGTGCTTCAAAGTCAGCTTGACAAGTTCAAAATGAAGGATGGTGAAGGTGTCGCTGAAATGTACTATAGGCTTGCTCTTATCACAAATGAGATTGCCGGCTTAGGAAGTGAAGAGATGACTGACAAATTCATCATCAAGAAGATCCTAAGAGCTTTGGACGGAAAATATGATACCGTATGCACATTGATCCAAATGATGCCCAATTACAAAGATCTCAATCCAACAGAAGTCATTGGAAGAATTGTTGCGCATGAGATGTCACTCAAGGATAAGGAGGAGCTCCACAACAAGTCAAGTGGTGCTTACAAAGCCTGATGTGAAGCCCCCGCATCATCAAGTGAGAAACAAACCTTCAATGAAGAATTGAGCTTAATGGTGAAGAACTTCAACAAGTTCTACAAGAGTAGAAGCAAAGAAAGAAGTTCCAAGTCAAGGTCCTACAATGACAAAAGATCTTCTAGTCGAGAGCGTAATTGCTACAATTGTGGAAGACCCGGACACTATTCCAATGAGTGTACGGCACCCTACAAAAGAAGAGAAGATTCTCCAAAGAGAAGAAGTAGAAGAGAAGAATCACCACCAAGAGAGAGAAGGAGTAGAGATGATCATTATGAACGAAGAACATCCCGGAGAAGCAAGGATTCGGAAAGGAAGGACAAGTCATCAAGGATCTACACAAAATTAAGACATCAAGCTCATGTTGGTTAATGGGTATCCGGCTCTGACTCCGACAATCATTCCGAGAGAAGCTGTCACTCCAACTTCGAATATACTCAAGATGAAGGTGTTGCCGGTCTATCACTTGTGTCAACCAACTCCTACGACATATTTGAATCACCAAATGAAGGACTTGGAAGATGCTTCATGGCTAACGGCCCAAAGTTATCACACCCCGAGTATGTTGATTTCAATAGTGATGAAGATGACTTGTTAGGTGATGATGATTTACTTGTTGACAACTCTAGTGATGAATACTATGGTGAAACGTCAATTAATCATGCTAATCAAGATAAAACGAATGACAATGATAAGGAGAAGATTGAGCTTCTAACTAAAGAACTAAGCACTCTTAAGTTAGCTCATGAAACTATCTTAGAAGATCATCGAGAACTTTTAAGGACTCATGAGAAGTTACGCTTTGAAAAGCTCAACCTTGAGCAAGAGCATGAACTCTTAAAGGCAATCAATGATGATCTTCATAAGAAAAGTTCTTCTTACATTGCCAAGCATTTACTCTTATCCACTTACATGCCTCAAGTCAAGGCTAGTAACAAAAACAAGAAAGATTCTTCCTCTAGTAGTAATAATAATCATGTTAAATCCAATGTTGTTGCTTCTAGTAGTTCTCTTGATTCCACAAATGATCCTCTTAGCCAAGTTACACTTGAGCAAGAAAATAGCTTATTGAAGGGAATTATAGAGAAAGGTGTTTACAAGAGCCTTGCTGGGAGTAAGCAATTCGAGGAAATTGTACGCAAACAAGGAAGGCACCAGAAGAACCAAGGTGTTGGTTTTGAACAAAAGTTCAATGCCAATGGAGTTGAGTGCGAAGAAGATCAATACCCCAAGACGAAGTTTGTTCCTCAACAAGAGAAGTATGATCCTACTTCCTTCAAAGGGACACAAGCTCAAGATGATCTTCCACCACAAGACCACAAGCAAAAAGGCAAGGACAAGCTTCAAGAGGAGATTGATGCATTTGAAGAAGATCCTAAGGCCTTGGTCAAGTGGGTTCCCGAGACTACATCAAGTTCTACTTCATCAAGTACGACTACAACTCCAAGGATTCCCATCAAGATGATGTGGATCCCGAAGAAGAAGAACTAGAGAGTTCTTGAGGGTGACTCCGCCAACATACTTCACTCTTATCATTTTGGCAAGAACAAGTGCAGTCAACTTCCACATCTTGCACTAGTTCAAGGAGTCACAAACCCTCTTGTTGGTAAGACAAGGGACAAGGCAACCTAATGTTTTCATAGACATCATCTTGTGTGTGCATCACTCTATGTCTATGTATATCCTTGTTTGTTCCTTGTGGGACTAACCCGTGTAGGTATTGAAAGTGCAACTCACTCCAAAGGATTGCTCCAAATGATCTACATCAACATTGAGCATCCACATCTTCAACACCTACATGAAGTCATCATCGACAAAACCCAAGGTTAGTTCATCCCTCTTAGGGGGATCTCACATCTAGGGGGAGCTTTACTCTAAAATTGAGCTAAAGCAACTCTAATGGTGTGAACATAACTATGCTTTATGTAAAAGTGGTAACACCACTTGTGCTTAAACGATGAGTATGACCTATGATCAAATGTTCTCATTTGACTCCTAAGTCAATATACTCATATATAGATGACCTAGTCATCGCCAATTGCTTGATAGATGATAGAATTGGTTGTGCATGCTTTGCCACATATTTCATTTGCCATTTTATTGTGTGAGCATGTTGGTTGCATATTTTACTCATTCGAGGACATCCACTTGTAGTTTTGATTGTTTGGTTTATTTTCTTTTGCCAAGTGGATGGACAAGAATGCCTAAGAACCTTCTCTAGCTATCTATGCTTTTCTTGTCTCAAACTCTATTCATGCTACATCACAAAGTTTGATCAAGTCAGATTCGAACCACTCTGTGTGAGGAGCACTCGGAGTCCCCGATTCGTCATAGACTTAAACTTCCAAAACTTCTTTGTGTGTTTCGGTTTGACTGATTCATCCATTTCGGTCATATCGAGATCACTAAGTCGATCTAGCTTTTCAATCTCGGTGCAACCAATTTGAACTTTTGGGTCACACCGAGTTGCAGTAACTGCTTGCAGTTATGCATCTCGGTGCCACCGAGTTGTTCCACTCGGTCACACCGACAGGGTCAGGCTATATATATATATCCTCGGGCCAAATTTTGGAAATTTCTCTGAATCCCTTCGCCCGTGCTCAACCTGCTCTGCCTCCCTGGGTCTCCGGATTGTCCTCCTCGTCACCAGCTGCCTCCCGCCGCTGGTCTCCGCCGCCGTCAACGGGAATCGTCTCCGGCGTTGCTGCCGTAGCAGGTCCATCGCTGCACTAGGGTATGGACTTGATCTTTGTCCTAATCTCACTCCGATTCCTAGCACATTGTTTTTCCATGTATCTTGCCACGATTGAGATCACTCTATCCAGCGAAATCACTCCATAGTTAAGTTGTGGATTGAAAATTTAGGGTAAGGTTTCCGCCGAAATCATCTCGGACCAACCGAGTTGTAGAACTCGGTGCCACCGATTTGGCTAAGGCCATTGCACATGTGATTCTCGGTCTAACTGAGAATTGCAAATTGGTGTGACCGAGTTCAGGACTTTGTGAAACCCTAGCAGTCTTGGTGCCACCGAACTGTGACTCGGTCTGACCGAGTTCACTAGTTTAGGTTCCAAAAGCTGCTTCGGTATCACCGAGTTTTCAAATCGGTAGATCCGAAATGCTTTCTGTGGAAAACTAAAACTAAGTTTTTGACTCATTCTTTTGCAAAAACCTCTGTACTTTGTGATGCTCATCCAATCTCTCATCTATATCTATTCACCTGGTCTGCTGTCAGCGTTTGCATCATGTCAGATCAGAGTGACAGTCAGAACAAGTCTGAGGAGCAGGTTCATATGAGTGAGGGCACTAGTCCCTCTAGCAGCTATGATGATGGTAGCAGGAGCACACCTAGCAACTTGCCTAAGGCAGCTACCAGGGCCAGAAACAATAAAACCTCAGATTCTGAGGATGAGGACTATGTGGCTATTGAGGATGAGGCCACTTCCGAGAAGAAAGTTCTGAAGAAGTAATATGGCACAGCTGCTGCCACCAAGCCAGGAATGAAGACAAAGGTTCCTTCCAAGAGAGTTCCTATGTCAAAGGCTAGAGCATCCACTCAAGAGACTTTGGGATCTGAACCCAAAAGGGCAGCTGCAGAAGGAAAGAAGAAGGAAAGAAAGAGAGGGAGATGGTGCAAGAAAGTTGACCCAATGGCAGAATTTGAGAAGCATTCTTCTGAGGAAGAAGAAGAATAGGAAGAGGTTGCTGCACTAGCACCTAAAGCTCAGAAGCTTATGGGAGATGCCATAAGGTCAGGGGCTGCTCCATCAAAGCCCAAAGAAGCTCCCAAGGCAGCTGCTCCAAAACCCAAGTCTGCACCTAAGAGGAATACAAGAAATATTTCTGCTGGAGTGAAGAACAAGGCCCAGTGCCTGAAGCAGCTATTGAAGAAGAAGATTATGAGTCACATGTCTTGAGGAAGTTGAAGCCCAAAATTTCAGATCACAATGATGCTCATCCAGTAGCTGAGGACATGAAGCTCAGGAAGGATGCAGGACTCAGACAGTGGAGATTGACTGATCCCTATGCAGTCAGGAGAAGAACTGTTGTGGACTACATGTTCCATACAAAGGAACAACATGACTTCGATGAGAAAGTGTTGCTTGACAAGAAGCCTATAGTCTGTGATATGAGATGGGTGGACTAGAAGTACACCACGGAAAATGAAGAGCACTATCCTGGAGTCTATGATAGTTTCAAGTCTTGTGGAGTAGAGGACTTTGTTGGGCAGAAGCTCACAAAGTGGAATGATGAGCTTATTATGCAGTTCTACTCCACAACTCATTTCTACCCATATGGAAGGATTGTCTGTATGTCTGAAGGTACTAGGTACCAATCAACAGTTGAAGAATGGGCAAAATTGATCAATGATCCTAAGGAGAATGAGGATGAATTGGATGTCTATGCCAAGAATAAGAAGGATCACAACTCCATGGCACATATGTACAGAGAGATCCTATATGCTGCTCTTGAGACACACAAGTTTGGATCAGTACATTACCTTCTGTCAGGTTTGCCAACAATCAACTGGATCCTCAGGCACACTCTTTTGCCATAGTCAGGTGATCACAAGAGGATCAGAGGCCATGCAATTAATCTGCTTCACATATTTGATGTGCCTCAAAAGCTTAAAGTCATGAGCCTAATTGTGGAAACTATTAAGAGGGCAACTACAGATCAGAAGAGAAGTTGTGGGTATGCCCCCCACAGATCCAGGAGCTAATCAACTCCAAGATGGGCACTAGCACCTATCTCTTGGACAAGGATCACATGCCCATCTACCCAGACTTTGAGGATAACTCTGTGGTAATGGATGAGAATGAACCATCTTGTGTGGAAGCACAAGCAAAGAAGGAGAAGGCAAGGACTGAAAAGGCTGCAAAGATGCCAACCATTGATGAGGCATCTCAGTATCTTCTGAAGAGCAAGCAAGATCAGCTTGGTTACTTGATTGCCTCCACTCTGAGGATTGAGAAGGGATTGGCCACCCTGACTCAAAATCAGGAGAGCTTGAAGAGGATCATGGAGCAGAAGTTCTATGATTTAGATGTGAAGGTCACTGAGATACAGTCAGTTGTTGAGAAACTTCAGGATGAAGTGCAGGAGAAGAAGGGCAAGTCTACCACTGATGCTTTTGCTAGAGTGTCCAGAGGTCAGAGATCTACTGCAGTGCCAGTGACAGACACCAGACCAACTTCATCTGCACCAGCTACAGCTTTAGTGCCACCAGCTCCAGCACCTACTCCACCAGCTCCATCTACATCAACTGATGCCTTTGTCCTTGGAGTCTTATCTACACCACCATCTGAAGACCAAGCCTGAGAGTCGATCTAGCACTATGCATTTTTATGAACTTTTTGGTAACTTGTTGCCAAAGGGGGAGAAAATGTATAGATCATAGGCTTCAAGACAGAGTGTTGCTTTTGTTCTCTCTTGTTTTGCTTTTTGGTGGTTGAACTTTGTCGTTTGTTTGCTTGAGATACTCTATGCTTTTGCGTGATACTTGGATGATCATGTGTTTGATCATATGCTACCTTAATGCTTGTTGGATGACATTATCTTTTTATATCTCTATATGATCATTCACTTTGCTTGGTGATGAGTGCATGTATTTAATTATTATCATTTTGAGCGCTCCACCAAGATGTATGTGACATGGAAGAGTAACCCATGGTCCTAACTCTTTGTGCATTTGCAGTCCAAAGCAAATCTTAAACTATGCACAAATTTAGGGGGAGCTCTTGCTTATCACATACTTCTCAAAGTGACAATGTTTTTCACTCTTATTATCATTTGTCGAAGCTTTGATCTATATGTTGTCATCAATTACCAAAATGGGGGAGATTTAAAGTGCAACTATCCCTAGGTGGTTTTGGTAATTCCTAACAACATATAGCTCATTGAGATAATGCTATTTCAAGATAAATATTTCAGGAAAGCTCAATGATTGGCATGGCATGGATGAGAAAAGTGGACCCCTCAAAATTCTAAGGACAAAAGGATTGGCTCAAGCTCAAAGCTCAAGACTCTGCATTTTCTATTTTAGTGATCTAAGATCATATTGAGTCTATAGGAAAAGCCAATAAAGCCCTCAACTACTTTCTCACATCCACATATGACCTAAACCAAAAGTCAAACTCGGCCCCACCGATTCTTCCTATCCGGCGCCATCGAGTTCAGATGTCATAGCCACTGCCACAAACCCTAGGCAAATCAGTCTCACCAATAGGGATCTCGGTCCCACTGAGATGGGGTTGCAATCTCTCTGTTTCCCTTCGTAACATTTCAGTCTCACCGAGATGAGCGATCGGTCCCACCGAGATTGCAATGTAAACTCTCTGTTTCCCTTTCGTAACATTTCGGTCTCACCGAAATGAGCGAATCGGTCCCACCGAGTTTACCTGACCAACTCTCTGGTTAGCTTATTACCAAGATCGGTCTCACCGATTTTGTGCAATCGGTCACACCAAGATTACGTTATGCCCTAACCCTAACCATATTGGTCCTACCGAGTTGCATGTCGGTCCCACCGAAAATCCTAACGGTCACTAGATTTGCTGAATCGGTCCGACCGAATTTCTCAATTCGGTCCCACCGAGATTGGCAAGTTGTGTGTAATGGTTAGATTTTGTGTGGAGGCTATATATACCCCTCCACCTCCTCTTCATTCATGGAGAGAGCCATCAAAACGAACCTACACTTCCAACTTACATTTTCTGAGAGAGAACCACCTACACTTGTGTTGAGGCCAAGATATTCCATTCCTACCATATGAATCTTGATCTCTAGCCTTCCCCAAGTTGCTTTCCACTGAAATATTCTTTCCACCAAATCCAAATCCTGTGAGAGAGAGTTGAGTGTTGGGGAGACTATAATTTGAAGCACAAGAGAAAGGAGTTCATCATCAACACACCATTTGTTACTTCTTGGAGAGTGGTGTCTCCTAGATTGGCTAGGTGTCACTTGGGAGCCTCCGACGAGATTGTGGAGTTGAACCTAAGAGTTTGTAAGGGCAAGGAGATCGCCTACTTCGTGAAGATCTACCGCTAGTGAGGCAAGTCCTTCGTGGGCGACGGCCATGGTGGGATAGACAATGTTTCTTCTTCGTGGACCCTTCGTGGGTGGAGCCCTCCGTGGACTTGCGCAACCGTTACCCTTCATGGGTTGAAGTCTCCATCTACGTGGATGTACGATAGCACCACCTATCGGAACCACGACAAAAACATTCGTGTCTCCTATTGCATTTGCACTCTCCAAACCCTTCCCTTTACATTCTTGCAAGTTGCATGCTTTACTTTCCGCTGCTCATATACTCTTTGCATGCTTTCTTGAATTGTGTTAAGATTGCTTGAACCGTGCTAAGTTGCTAATATCTGTCAAGAACAAAAATTGGGAAAAGGATAGATTTTTATTTGGTCAAGTAGTCTAATCACCCCCCTCTAGACATACTTTCGATCCTACAGCCTTCCCAAGTCTTTGATTTTCTTTCCCTTTTTTTGCGAGGAAGGAAGGAGGACAAAATTGAGAGTTCCTGGGACTCGAACACAAGACCTCTCGGTTGAAAACCAAGGGTGCTAGTCACTTATGTGGTGAACGTTCCCTGTGAGGAGGACGACAGACGAACGCATTTTCCTCGCAGTTTTCCTATATATAAAAAAGTATGCTACTTGGTGTCTGTTTAGTCAACAAAGGATTGTGCCAACCTTGATCGTTGGATTGACATTCAACGTCTGTTGCGTCTCTTCAGTCTCTTCTTCTTCGATCCGCCAAAGCCAAACCAGCGCCGGCGGGACCGCCTGCTCCTGCCTCCCACGGCTAGCTGTGATCTTCCCCGGCTCCTGTTAGTTCCCGTCCAAGGCCTCACCATCGTCCTCTGCCTTGGTTCGCTCACCGTGGCCCCGCCCTCCGGTGTTGTCAACATGGTCAACAACCAAGAGGAATAAGGAGATGACTGTACATGGTGAGTGTCGGTGTCAAAACCGGCAGATCTTGGGTAGGGGGTCCCGAACTGTGCGTCTAGGCGGATGGTAACAGGAGACAAAGGACACGATGTTTTACCCGGGTTCGGGCCCTCTTGATGGAGGTAAAACCCTACGTCCTGCTTGATTGATATTGATGATGTGGGTATTACAAGAGTAGATCTACCACGAGATCAAGGACGCTAAACCCAAGAAGCTAGCCTATGGTATGATTGTTGTTATTGTTGTTGTCCTACGGACTAAAACCATCCGGTTTATATAGACACTGGAGAGGGCTAGGGTTACACAGAGTCGGTTACAATGGTAGGAGATCTACATATCCGTATCGCCAAGCTTGCCTTCCACGCCAAGGAAAGTCCCATCCGGACACGGGATGAAGTATTCAATCTTGTATCTTCATAGTCTTGGAGTCCGGCCGATGATGATAGTTCGGCTATCCGGACACCCCCTAGTCCAGGACTCCCTTAGTAGCCCCTGAACCAGGCTTCAATGATGACGAGTCCAGCGCGCATATTGTCTTCGGCATTGCAAGGAGGGTTCCTTCTCCGAATAGTTTGTAGAAGATTGTGAACATCAGGATAGTGTCCGGCTCTGCAAAATAAATTCCATATTCCACCGTAGAGAGTATAATATTTACACAAGTTCAATCTGCTGACGTATTTCGTGGCGTGACGTCACACCACAACCAAGCCTTTACTTGAATCGTTTTTATTATATCGCCTCAGCGCGTTTAGCGAAGCGGTTTCCTTGGCACGTCTTGTTGAAGCAGAGATCGTGTTCCCCTTATTCCGGGATCCTCATCAATACGGACGTGGGTAACCCAACCGCGCCATTGATTGTGGCGCTTGGGAGAAAAGCGAGTTTTACCAGGCCGGTGGGGACGCATAGTTTCGTCCGCCCATGTATAAGAGGATAAGGATCCAACTTTTTACCTACGCCTTCTTCCTCCTTTGCTTATCCATCTCCGCGCACTCGATCTCCAGCGCCCAAGTCCGCATATCTCACCTCCACCTTCTCCAGCCATGTCCGGAGCGGGAGGCAAGTGGATGGCCTCCTTCGTTATGGAGGGGCACATCGAGAGGTTGCGCGGCGCCGGATACCTGTCCAGCGACATCGCGCACCGGATCCACGACAAGGGGCAGCTCATCCCCACCCCCAGGCCCCATGAGAGGGTGGTATTCCTTCCTCATTTCCTCCGCGGACTGGGCTTCCCACTTCACCCCTTTGTCCGGGGACTCATGTTCTACTACGGCCTGGATTTCCATGATTTGGCCCCAAATTTCATCCTCAACATCTCGGTGTTTATCGTCGTGTGCGAGGCTTTCCTCTACATCCAGCCCCACTTCGGCTTGTGGCTCAAGACCTTCAATGTCAAGCCGAAGGTCGTGAAGGGGAATCAAGCGGAGTGCGGAGGCGCCATGGTGGGCAAGATACCCAACGTTACTTGGCTCGAGGGCGCCTTCGTGGAAACCATCAAGGGGTGGCAATCGGGGTGGTTCTATATCACCGAGCCGCGTGACCCTAATTGGGCAGCGGCCCCCGAATTCAGATCTGGCATCCCCACACGGCTCACCTCTTGGAAAAAGAGTGGCCTGACCTGGGGCGATTCGGAGGAGCTGACCGGACTCCAAGCCTGCATCTAGAAGCTGGTGAACAAGAAGCTCAAGCTTGTCAACATGGTCCAGGTCATGCTCATCCACCTGATTCTCCCGTGCCAACAACGGGCCTTTATATTGTGGGAGTTCGATCCGGCTCAGCACCGAACCTTGAACGGGCTCTTCGACACTAGGTACGAAGATGCCTGGAAGGTGCTTTTTAAGGGCGCCGAGGCTCCCGCGTCCGCTACCAAAGATCGCGGATTCCGCTCGCAGCGTCAGGCTGACGAGGTAAATGATTTTACCCTTTACGAGACACTTGTTTTCCATAGTTTGACTCTATGCGGGATCTAAACTCCCTTTCCTTTGACAGGAATGGCTGAAGAAGGCCGAGCAGACTAACTGTCCGGCCCCCTTGCCAGAAGATCCAGTGGATGCCCGTCTAGCGGGGTTGCTGGTTCCGGCACCCCATGTGGTGCCGGAGAAGAAGGCCAAGAAGGAGGCCACGGGTACTCGAAAGAGTTCCCGTTTTCAGGTGTCCGATGACTCCGAGGTGGACTCCTCCCCCGAGGACGAGGAGGAGAAGAAAAAGGCCTCTCCCCCAGCGGGGGGAGGGAAGAAAAGGAAGGCTTCCCCAACGAGGGAGGCCGAAGGGTCCAAGAAGGGAAGGACTCTTCCCCCGGACTGTTCCGCCCACGCCGGTGACGACGACGAGGACTGGCCTCCAAGGACCAAGCCCTTGGCAATATCGTAAGTATCCGGACTCCCGAATGACTTCATGATTTTTCTTTTTGCCACTTGGTGTCTTTCTAACGCCGCATACAACCCTGCAGTCCGCCCAAGGACGATCTTCCCGCTTCGTCGAGCGGGTCCTTGGGCTCGTCGAATGTGAACAGTACTTCACTTCCAACCGCCTCCTCTCCCCGCGACGCTGACGACGTCGAGGTGGGATCCCAGAGAGGGAACCATCCGGAGGAGGAGGACCCGGAGGTGGCGCAGGGCGACCTCCCGGACTTCGTGCCGGACTCCGCACCGGAACCTGTAGTGGTTCCGGAGTCCGGCGGGCGGCCCCTTCGTAAGAAGGGCAAGACCGTGGCGCCGGCGGTCTCCGTCCAACCGGAGGAGCCGGATGACTTGCTGGAGGCGCTCAACGGCGCTTACATCAAGGAGGAACACCGCACTGTTATGAGTGCGGTGATTCAGAAGGTCCAGCTCACCAAAAGCGGGCTGACCGAAGCCTGCAGCAGCCTTCTATCAGGCTTTGAGGAAATAATACTAATATATGTAAAATAGTACCGCATAGACAGTAGCCCCTGATGCTCGGTTCGGTGTTCGGAAAGAAAAGCCGGACTGAGGATCTAAAAAGATATACGCAGGAGTCATAAAAAATATGTCAATATGGGATTGCAGGCTGCGCTGCTGACCTCTGCCGCACTCACTACGGAGGTCAATGCTTTGAAGCAAAACCTCGAGCGGTCCGAAAACGAGCTCGGCCGTGCCAAGAAGCAGCTCGAGGAGAAAGAAGGTGAGTAGCACCTTATTAAAGTTGTACCTTACAGAAAAGGATTTGGTTGCAAAAAGAATGACAAGGATAACGTGGGTATTGCAGGGGCCACAAACGAGGTGGCGACCCTGAAGGAGGCGGTGTCCGTGGCGGAACGTAATGCGGCCGCGGAGCGCACCAAGCGAGAGAAGCAGGAGGCGCGGGTGGCGGAGGCACGGCAAGAGCTCCAGGCTCTTGTGGAAAAACATGAGAGTTTGGAGCGTGACTCGAAGACTCGAGAGTCTGAGCTTGCATTGGCTCTTGAGAGCGCCAAAGCCGCTAAGGCCGAAGCCCACAAGGCCCTTCAGGAGATCGACACGTTGAAGAAAATAGCGGCGGGTAAGGCATTTTTCATGCAAAGCAAGCATGTGAATGTAAATTACCTGTTACTTACCCGAATTCGGAGCTCTCCAGGAGCGTTCGCAGATCTGCCCCGTAGCGTGTCAGATGCTGCCGCTTTCTACAGGGCCGAGGAGGGGAGCTCGACGGAGAAGGTCTTCTGGTCTCAGTATGCTGAGGCCAGACATCTGGTGCCCCTTAGCGACCAGCTGAAGCAGCTGGTCGAGCTCCACAAGGTGGCCGAACAGGCCATGAAGGGCCTCATAGTTCGGCTGTGGCCCAATGAGGCCATGCCTGGGAGCTACTTCAGCCTGGTGCGGTGGCTGGTGGATGCTTGTCCATGGGTTGAGGTTATCAAGCGATCCGCCTGTATTGAAGGTGCCCGTCGGGCCCTTTCCCGTGCTAAGGTGCACTAGGGCAAGATGGATGCTGAGAAGCTTGTGACGGACGCGCCACCGCCGGGCAAGGAGTATCGCACGCCCGAGATGTATTACAAGAGTGTCCTGAAGGGTGCCCGCACTATTGCGGGTGAGTGCTCCAATAATGTAATATTTGAGTAGACTCGCATTTTGTTATCCTGTGCGCAGAAAACTTTGTTCATATGCGCTAAGTAACGCTTGTCGATTTAAAATATTACCTTCTGTGCGGCTTTATCAAATCTGAGAGATGGCAAATCATCGGCTTCAGCCCCCATGCCACGAGTGCTGGGGTATTCGGGATAAATTTGAGCACTCTTGTTCCCATATTTGGGTCCATCTAGGGAGGCGCTCAACACGACGAACTAGGCAACCGGACTTATAATGCTTGAACACTCTCACTTAGCCATAAAATTCTATAATTTTAAATTTCGGCGAAGCCCCTAGTGTTCAGAAGGCCGAATTCGGGGCGCTATCCACGCCTGGGCCGGACAAAGCCGGTTCCTCGCTCTAAGCGGCATAAGTCTTTAGGGACTCGAACAAACCTCTCAGACAGCGACCGGCTCTCGCCTCATCATGACAGTTAGTTTTAGCTTTCTCCACTGAGGCGTTAACCCAGCTCAACTGGGGTGCAATCGCAGTGGTTCTCCCAGTGCTACCTTAGCCGATACAACAGAACATAAGGTACCAAAACATGGGAGCCGGGCAAACCCAACTATTGACCCAAGACATGATTCGGAGCTGATGCATATAATGCTATAAGTTCGGGGTGCCGCACTTGTGAAAGTGTTCGGACTTATCACACCATGATGTGGGGAACATAAGCCCCTGGTGTTTTTAGCCGTACCAGAGTGTACGGATGCAACATGTCGTAAATGAACATATGTATAAGAAAGAAATGCAATTATAAGCAAGAAGGTGCTACATTGTTTTATTCAAGAAGTACTGCTATGAATGCAGAACGATACAAATAGTGCGATAAGCAAGGGACGGGACTATTAAACATGTCCCCCTCCAGGGGTAGGCTGCGGAGTGGTGTATAAAACAGATTTAATGCTCGTAAGGGAGACCACCTGGATATTCGTCGCAGCCTTTCTTCTTCACTGGCTGTTGCATCGTGAGTTCGGCCGGTCTACTGCCGGACAGGGCCTCTGGTGAACTGAGTCCTGTGGGTAAGAAAGAAAAAAGGAAAAAAAAGAAATGACACACTTGGGGACCCCTGATGTGGTTGAGCCGCATTCTGCGCCTGTCGTGGTCGTGCCCCTTCCCCTATGCCCATGGTATCTCCAGAGCGTAATGATGTACGCGAAGGACCAGCCTTGCGATCTTGCAAGGGCTGGGGTTGGGGACGCATTGCTACGCGTGCTTGGAACACGCTAGGTGGTCTTGTTGTAGGTTACTTCGGGCGCGTTTGGCCGTGTCCGGTCGCTTAACGGCCGGACTCGAGAATTTCCTTAAGAGGCTACATTGTACTTCTGCCGCGAGAGCCGCTATATGTTCCTCCGTTCGGAGGGAGCGCTCGGTGTTTCCGTTTGCCGTGATGACTCCTCGAGGGCCTGGCATCTTGAGCTTGAGGTATGCGTAGTGCGGCACCGCGTTGAACTTTGCAAACGCGGTCCGTCCGAGCAGAGCATGATAGCCGCTGCGGAACGGAACTATGTCGAAGATTAACTCCTCGCATCGGAAGTTATCCGGGGATCCGAAGACCACTTCCAGTGTGACTGAGCCCGTACAATTGGCCTCTACACCTGGTATGACGCCTTTGAAGGTCGTCTTTGTGGGTTTAATCCTTGAGGGGTCTATGCCCATCTTGCGCACTGTGTCCTGATAAAGTAGGTTCAGGCTGCTGCCGCCATCCATCAGGACTCTGGTGAGGTGAAATCCATCGACGATTGGGTCTAAAACCAATGCGGCGAATCCGCCATGGCGGATGCTGGTGGGGTGGTCCCTTCGATCAAAAGTGATCGGGCAGGAGGACCATGGGTTGAACTTCGGGGCGACTGGCTCCATCGCATATACGTCCCTGAGTGCACGCTTCCGCTCCCTCTTGGGTATGTGGGTTGCGTATATCATATTCACCGTCCGCACTTGTGGGGGAAAACCCTTCTGTCCTCTATTGTTCGGCGGTCGGGTCTCTTCTTCGTCATCGCTATGCAGCCCCTTGCCATTGTTTTCGGCAATTAGCTTGCCTGCCTGCTTGAATACCCAACAGTACCTGTTGGTGTGGTTGGCTGGCTTTTCGGGGGTGCCGTGTATCTGGCACGAGCAATCGAGTATTCGGTCCAAATTGGACGGACCCATAGTAGTTCTTTTGAATGGCTTCTTCCGCTGACCGGGTTTGGAGCCTCTGAATCCGGCGTTGACTGCCGTATCCTCGTTATTGTCGCCGTTAATGTGGCGTTTATTCTTGCTGCGACGCGACCTGCCATTGCGATCCTTGGTATCCGGACTGCCAGAATTTTTGCTGAGGTTGTTGTTGCGGGCTAGCCAGTTGTCCTCTCCCGTGCAAAAGCGGGTCATGAGTGATGTGAGGGCTGCCATGGATTTCGGCTTTTCCTGTCCCAGGTGCCAGGCAAGCCACTCGTCGCGGATGTTATGTTTGAAGGCCGCGAGGGCCTCTACATCCGGACAGTCGACGATTTGATTTTTCTTAGTTAAGAACCGTGTCCATAATTGTCTGGCCGATTCGTCTAGCTATTGAATTATGTGGCTTAGGTCGTCAGCGTTTGGTGGTCGCACATACGTGCCCTGGAAGTTATCAAGGAATGCGGCTTCCAGGTCCTCCCAACATCCAATTGATTCTGCTGGCAAGCTGTTAAGCCAATGCCGAGCTGGTCCTTTAAGCTTGAGTGGGAGGTATTTGATGGCGTGAAGATCGTCACCGCGGGCCATGTGGATATGAAGGAGATAGTCTTCGATCCAAACCGCGGGGTCTGTTGTGCCATCATAGGATTCGATATTCACGGGTTTAAACCCTTCGGGGATTTGATGATCCATTACTTCGTCTGTGAAGCATAGTGGGTGTGCGGCGCCTCTGTATTGGGCTATATCGCGATGAAGCTCCAACGAGCTTTGTCTATTGTGTTCGGCCCGGCCGAACTTACTATGTCCGGCGCAACGGTTGTCGTCACGTATCATGGGGCGCCCACGCGATCCGTAGATCGATCTTGATTGTCTTGCCTTATCCTCCAATATATCTCGCAAGTCCGGAGCATTCCCCTGTGGCCTTGTGCTGTTCGAGCGATGCCGGGGTACGGTTCTAGTGAAGGGCCTATAGGCCTCTCTGTCGCGGCCACGAGGTGGCCGGTCAGCCGTATTGTGCTCTGGTGATGCAGGTTTATATGCCTCCTCCTCTAATCGGGGGAGCAACTTGCGTTTGGGGTAGCTTTTGGAGGGGCGTTCGAGCTCATGCTCTTCGGCCACCAGGACTTCCGTCCATCTGTCGGCTAGCAGATCCTGATCAGCTCTGAGCTGTTGCTGCTTTTTCTTGAGGCTGTTTGCCGTGGCCATAAGCCCGCGTTTAAAATGCTCTTGTTCGACGGGATCCTCAGGCACGACAAATTCGTCGTCGTCGAGGCTTGCCTCATCTCCAGAGGGAGGCATGTAACTATCGTCCTCTACCTCTTCATCTGCCGCCCTCTCGTGAGGGCTGGCATCTCCGTCCTCCTGCGCTGAATCTTGCTGGAGGGTGTTGTCTTCGGCACTGTCTGGGGTATTATTATCTCCGGTGCCGGAATCTCCATTCTTGCTGTCGCGGGATTTAGAGCGGCGCCGCTGACGCCGGCGCTTGGGCTGTTTCTTGGAGGGGTCTTCCTCCGCTGTTCCTTTGCCATTCCCATCCTTTGGGATATCCACCATGTATATGTCGTATGACGAGGTGGCTTTCCAGTGCCCGGTAGGCGCTGGTTCTTGTTCGTCTCCGGCATCGTCGTCCATACCGTCAATGTCTTCAGAGTCGAAGTCTAGCATGTCGGTTAGATCGTCGACAGCAGCTACTAAGTGGGTGGTGGGTGGGTCTTGAATTTCTTCGTCGTCCGCATCCCAACCATCTTGGCCGCAGTCCGGCCAGGGCTCTCCTGATAACGAGAGATATTTTAGCGAACTCAAAATGTCGCCAAAAGATGAGTGTTGAAAGATGTCCGCGGCGGCGAACTCCATGATCGGCGCCCAATCGGATTCGATTGGAGGGGGCGCGGGAGGTTCGGAGTTCGGCAAGGAGTCCGGCACCTTGGAGTCACGAGCTTCAGATGGGACAAAGTTAGTATTCAGCTCTATCACCGTAGAGGTTGCAGCCCCCGAGGCGGTGTCTAACCATCCGTCCTCGATCTACGCAGCCGGCTCCGAATCGAGGGTCGGAGCGGATTCGTGTGCGGCTTCCAGGGCACTGTCCGGCAGCAGAGCTAAATCATGCCCATCGTGACAGTGCGGCGCGCTCAGCTGTGGCTCGAATCTGTTGAAGATCAAGTCTCCGCGGATGTCAGTCGTGAAGTTAAGACTTCCAAATCTGACCTGACGGCCTGGGGTGTAGCTTTCGATCTGCTCTAGATGTCCAACCGAATTGGCCCGCAGTGCAAAGCCGCCGAATACGAAGATCTGTCCGGGGAGAAAAGTCTCACCCTGGACCGCGTCGTTGTTGATGATCGAAGGAGCCATCAAGCCTATCGGTGACGACACAGAGGAACCCTCAATGAAAGCACCAATGTCGGTGTCAAAACCGGCGGATCTCGGGTAGGGGGTCCCGAACTATGCGTCTAGGCGGATGGTAATAGGAGACAAGGGACACGATGTTTTACCCAGGTTCGGGCCATCTTGATGGAGGTAAAACCCTACGTCCTGCTTGATTGATATTGATGATGTGGGTATTACAAGAGTAGATCTACCACGAGATCAAGGAGGCTAAACCCAAGAAGCTAGCCTATGGTATGATTGTTGTTATTGTTGTTATCCTACGGACTAAAACCATCCGGTTTATATAGACACCGGAGAGAGCTAGGGTTACACAGAGTCGGTTACAATGGTAGGAGATCTACATATCCGTATCGCCAAGCTTGCCTTCCACGCCAAGGAAAGTCCCATCCGGACACGGGACGAAGTATTCAATCTTGTATCTTCATAGTCTTGGAGTCCGGCCGATGATGATAGTTCGGCTATCCGGACAACCCCTAGTCCAGGACTCCCTCAGTGAGGATGACAGTAGGGACCCAGCAGCGCGCGCAGTAATTTTGTTTTTTCGGGACGGAGAAGGGTATCAACTGGGTTGTGCAGGACTCGTGGCCCGTCTAGCCCAGGCTTTTATTTCATATGTTTAGCACATGACCAGCCCAGTTTGTTTTTTTCCTTTCTGAAAATGGCTAGCCAGCTATTTTGTTTTTTGCAGAATAACCAACATAGGCCTACTTGCTTTTCTACACCCTGCTGGGCCGGAAATCTTTCAAGACAAGGAGGGATGCATTTTGCCCAGAAAATGGTCTATAAGTAATAAGAAATGGGCTATAAGTAATAAGAAATGGGCTATAAGTAATAATAAATGGGCTGTAAAATGAAAAAATACAGCAAACAGGCAATTAGTTCCAAAATACTATTTTCTTTCAGATTTTGATATTTTAAATTTCATTGTTTTTGTGCGGGTAAAATTTCACTGAATTTAAATTAAGGTATATTTAGATTTAAAATTAATTTGAATCTGGCTAGAAATTTCGGGTTGTATGCTGTTTTGGACAGATTTGGAGGCTGACTTGTGGGTCTACTAGGTTGACGTGTACTTTGGCTTTGTCAACTTAGTCCACAAACGATTCAAGCAGTAGTGATCGTTGGATGTTAATCCAACGGCCGAGCTCCTTCTTCAATATCTGATATTCTTGCTCCAGCCGCCCAAACCAGCTCCGGTGGGACTGTGTGCTCCCGCCTCTCATGGCCAGCTGTGCTGCCGCACAGGCCGCACCGCCCCACCCTACTTCATTGCTGGCTAGGCCATTGCTCTACTCACCCACACCTCATGTTATTTTTCAGCGACGGCAGCCAGACCAGTAAACCCTCGTACACCCCACCGCGTGGGCAACCATTGTCGAGTCTTCCCTGGCTCCGTGTCATTCCCTTCCTAGGCCTCGCCGTCGTCCACCGCCATGGTGCTCTGGGCGCGGCCTGGTCAACGTGGTCAACGAACGACATCCATCGGCCGTGGACTGTATGTGGAGAGGCTGACAGCTGGGTCCACGGCCGCACACAAGGAAATGCCTCCTTATTACACGCAAAATAATGATTCCTCCACCTGACAGCTGGGACCCGCCGGAAGAGCCTCTGTATTTTGCAAAAAAAATGTTCCCCCCGCTGACATGTCGGACCCACCAGCTATATCTTCGCATGCAAGGAAGTGCCTCCTTATTACGCACAAAAAAATGAATACCCCCTGCTAGCTGGGACCCACCATAGCGGGAGGATGACTTGTGGGCCAACTAAGTTGATGGGGATAGAGGGCTTTGTTAACTTAGTCAATATGAACAATTCTAGCTCCAGTGACCGTACGATGTCCATCCAACGGCCGTAGTGATTCTTCAACCTCTGGTCTTCTTGCTCCAGCCACCCAAAGCAGTGCCGGTCATGTCACATGCTCCTGCCTCCCGTGGCCGGCTATGCTGCCACGGAGGCCTCACCGCCCCCTACTATTCCCACTGCTGGCCAGGCCCTGCGGCAACTGCAGCCTCACACCACAGCCGAACCAGTGAACCCTTGTACTCCTCTCCGCACGGGCTTCCACTCTCGCGTCTTCCTCGGCTCCGCGTCGTCCCCTTCCTAGGCCTCGCCGTCGTCCACCGCCGTGGTGCTCTCGGTGCGCCATGGTTAACTCGGTCAAGGAACGACTTCCATCGGACGTGGACTATACGTGGAGAGGCTGACAGCTGGGTCCACGGCCATAGCAAGGAAGTGCCTCCTTATTACGTGGAAAATAATGATTCCTCCACCTGACAGCTGGGACCCACCGGACGGGCCACTGTATTTCACAAAACAAACGTTTCCCCCTAACTGCTGGGACCCACCAGCTACATCTTCGCACGCAAGGAAGTGCATCCGGGCAAAAAAACGATTTGCCACCCTGACTACTGGGACCCACCAGCTACATCTTCGCACGCAAGGAAGTGCGTCCGGGCAAAAAAAAATGATTCGCCCCCCTGACTGCTGGGACCCACCAGCTACATCTTCGCACGCAAGGAAGTGCGTCCGGGCAAAAAACACGATTCGCCCCCCTGACTGCTGGGACCCACCAGCTACATCTTCGCACACAAGGAAGTGCCTGACAGTCGGGACCCACCTGGTCGAAGCGTACGTAGCATTGTCATTCTGGTCGCGAACGTGTACGTACATACTGGTGGATGTAGAGGCGCGCACGTGTTGTAGTAGAGGCGCACATGTAGCATGTACACGTACGTACAACGGCCAGGGTGCAAGAAAGAAAATACGGCCACGTACGTACATACAGGCGGGGTCTCGAATGCCTACTCGCGCATACTTACGGCCGGGGCTCGTGTACATGGCTGGGTCAGAACGGAGAAACATCATCGTCGTTGTGTTCATGGGGAGGCAACGGAATGCGTCGTGTTCATGGGGAGGCAACGGAACACGTCGTGTTCATCGGGAGGCAACAGAACGCGTGGGAGCCAACCGACTAGGTCGGTACGGAATGCGTCATCGTGTTCATCAGGAGGGCTTGGACGGAACAGGCGATGGAAACGAGGCCTGGCGTACCGTAGAACGGAGGAAACAGCCTTGTGTTCGACCGGCCACGTTCGAAACGGGATCCTGTTCATCGGGAGGGGGCTGGCGTACCGCAAAACGGAGGAAACGGACCTCCTACGGTAGAAACGGGGGTCATGTTGATCAGGAGGTGTGTGGCGTACTGCAAAACGGACGAAACAGACCTCCTACGGTCAAAACGGGGGTCCTGTTGATCAGGAGGGGTGTGGCGTACCGCAAAACGGACGAAACGGACTTGTGTTGGAGCGCTACGGTCGAAACGGGGGTCCCGTTCATCGGGAGGGGTGTGGCGTACCACAAAACGGGACTCCACGGGATACTGTTCATCTCCACCGTTGACCTCCTCTAGCCTCCACGGGCTACCATCAACCTCCTCCAGCTTCCACGGGCTCCTGTTCATCCAGCATGCACCGTGCTCTACTCCACTGGCTACTGTTCAAACACCCCTCCACGGGCACCCCTCCACCGTCTACTGTTCATCCAGCCCTCCACGGGGTCGTCCTGTTCATCCAGAGGCAACGCCACGGGGTCCTGCATCCACCCCCACCGCTCACTGTTCATCCAATCGATCGGCTTCAGTTAGTAGCAGTAGCGAAGGAGTCGCTCGATCGGGTTCAGTTAACACCCATCGATCGATTGCTCGGGTTCAGTAACGCATAGCCTGCAGTGCAATCGCTCGGGTTCAGTTAGAGCCCAACGCCTCGCTCGGGTTCAGTTAGAGCCAACGCCTCGCACACACGCGCGTATGTGTACAAGAGAAACGTGCATCGCTCGGCCCCCGACCTCCCATCGTAACCGGGAACTCCCAGAAATTTTCCTCGCCCTCGCTTCTACCACGGTTTTTTCCGTCATGGACGACCCAAAGAATGTCATGCAGCTGCGTCTCCAGCCCACCCAGGATGAAAATCCCATTTTCTGTCATGATTTTTTGTCATAGAAGTAGGAGCCCACCATATCTATGATGATACCAGGTTTTGTCACAATTATCGTCATAGAAGTGTCATATGTATGACAGAAAAAATTCGTTCTCCCCAAATGTCACGGATGTGTCTTTTTTTTGTAGTGTATGTCGCCCGCATGGGAAGGCAGGGGGCGGACCAAGTGGGACTGAGCCAGGGCCTCGCCGGCGGTGTTGACGAGCTCGGATGCGGCCCAGCTAGACGTCATAGCGCTCATTGGCGGGGCGGTAGCGCAGTAGCTTACATGCCATGAGGAGTGTGTCCTGCGCGTTCGCTGGCCCACGATGAGCATGGGAGAACAGCGCCGTGGCGGGGTGAGGGGAGGAGTGCCGGTGCGGCCATCACACTGCATGGAGGGCGGCAGTGAAGAGTTCTGCTGCTCATGAGCAGCAGTGTCGGTGGCAGCGTTAGCTCCGGGAGAAGCAGAGCAGCCTGGAACATCGCGGCCCACGTGCACCGTCCGTGCGACGTGAGCAGCCCTGTGCTCAGCACGAACTCGGCGGGAGTCGGCCATGGGAGCGACGAAGCGAAGACGAAATGAAGCGGGCGGGAGAGCTTTGAAACACCCCTACCTGGTGCGCCAAATGTTGAAATCGGGGCTCTATGGACTCAAAAATGTTAGAACTCTAGGGCGTGTGTGAAGATCTAACCTAGCTTTAGCCTCAAGCTCATCGCCTCATGGCTTGGCCTCGTCGAGTTTGTGCGAGCGGGGGAAAGAGGGGACACAGCATTTTACCCAAGTTCGGGCCACCTTGCGGTGTAAGAACCAACTCCTGCTTTGTGGTGGATTCCCTCGCGAAGAGGATGAAGATGAACTAGTACAGTGGGTGAGCTGCCTCGTGAGGGCTCACAGGGAGCGAATGAATCGACCCTTCTCTACGGTGGAGACTAGCCTATATTTATAGTGGCCCTCACTGATGTGAAGCATCCCTCGTCTACCCACACTGACACTCCATCACCACCGCAAGCACCGAGTGGACCAATGACAAGAGCACGTGCACATGCCATTGAGAACGAGGTTGACTCTCTCCTCTTCGAGTTTCATTCGGTTTCGCATGAGAATTGGATTCTACCTCAAAGAGACTCGCTATGCATTCTTAGGCACCAAGAAGATGATCGTGAGAAGGAGAAGACGGAGTCTCGAGCACCCATGGAGCAAGGGAGAGGAGAGGAGATCGAAAAGAAGAAAGGACCGTAGCCCCTGGACACCCCGGGTGCCCGTCCTGCCCCTGGGCCACGCCCAGCCCCTCCCCGAGTGCCCAGGCCATCAACCCCGGGTGCCCAGCCAGCCCCGCCCAGCCTCCTGTGACCTCCCCGGGTGCCCAGGCCCTGGACCCCGGGTGCCCGGTTATCCACCAGTCGGCGCCCCTGACCGGTCCGGGTGCCCGGCCGGTTTGACCCCAGGTGCCCGGACGCCCCTGGAACTGCCTATGTGCTTTTGGCCTTTGTCCGTTGTACCCCTCTCGCCCTCTTGTTTCGTCCCTAGCCTTTATATATCCATCCCCTAGCTCATTTGGAAGGTTAGCAAAGTATTAGAGAAAATATTGTGAGCTTTTCTCCTTGTATCCCCTCCCCTTTCGAGATCAAGCCCCCACCTAGGGAAGAATCCTTTGGATTGTCAAGGCCTCCTCTTGGAGAAGATCATCCTCAAGACATCACCTAGTGGGAAGAACTTACCTAGTGCTATTCTCCTTGAATTGTTCATGTAATCTTGTGGATCTCATGTATGCTACTCTAGTGGATGTGATGTTTGGGTTTGTTTGAGTGTTTTGTTCCTTGTGTTCTTGAGTGTTCTTCCTCCTTTTCCCCTCCAAGTGTGAAAAGATCCCCTCTAGGGTTTGCCCCTACAACATCTTGGTATCATGAGCAAGGTTTATTCACATCTTGGAGTCCCATCCCCCCATTTGCTAGCTTGATTTTGTTGTTTTTTGTCCAAATTCGAAAATCCCCACAAAAATAGCGCCAAAAATTTTTCTTGCAATTTCTTGGATCTTGTGAGATTTGGTTGTTTTGGTCCATGGATTTGATGTTTGGTAAGTGGATCTAGCCCCTCCCCAACAATCCCCACCCTTGCCACCACGAAATCCTCGGAATTTTGCTTTTCCCCCAAAATTTCCTTCCAAACCGAAGACCCCCGGGTGCCCGCACCTCGAACCACCGGGCACCCGCACCCCCAGGCCATTTCGCCCAGCCGACCCCGGGCTCCCGCACCTCCCACCCACGGGTGCCCGCACCCCCCCCCCTCCCGAATCAGCCCAACACCTCCACCAATTTGGCCATAACTTCCACCTCCCAAGTCTGTTTTTCGTGTTCTTTAGCTCGTTTGGAAGCTCTTGACATCCCCCATACACTCATCTCACTACCACCACCATTAGCCCCCATCCAAAAAATCATCACAAAAACACCCACCTTTCGCATTTGACCGATTTTGCGTTGCCATTTCCGTTTCCTAAGGTGTTTCGGCTACTTAGGAGCGTGTGACATAGTCATCACCATCATCGACTCGGAGCCATCTTCACCGCTAACCGTAAGAAAGGACGGTAACCTTGACGACACTTACTTCTTACCTTGCTTTTGCATTGATAGCCCAAGCCACTTTGCGTTTCTTACCCATCGAGACTAGCAAGTTGAGGATTGCCGGGCCACGCTATTGTGCACCGTAGTGATCATGTTATCATCTTTGTGCCATAAGTATCTCCCGTGCATATCATATATACTTGCCTCATATCATACTCGGCTCGAGCATCAAGCATAGAAAAAAGAAGAAAAGCTTTTAAGCAAAAGAGGAGCAACAAAGAGCTTGTAAGCAATAGAGTTGAGCCATTTGCGTAGTTATATCATCTTGGTCATCGCGTATATGGCATAGTTGGGATTGAAGACGGCACGGTTCTCTCATAGGTAGGTGCATAAGCGTATCTTTCCCAATTGAGCAATCGAGCTAGTGTCTCTCGAGCATTCGCACAACAAGAGAATTTTCCATGGTTGCACATTTTGAGCTCACTCCTTGGTTGTGCGGATCCCATCTATCTTCCATGCGTGTGTACCTAGTGATATCTTTGGGGTTGATATGTTTGCTTTACTTGCATTTTTGTGAACCTTCTCAACCTGATTGATATCTTGACTAACATTTGCTTGAAATTTTTGCCACCATCCTAACCGAGCTACTCCATAAGCCTCTTATTTGTAGGTGTGAGAAAACAAACCCGGTTTCAATTCTCCTATTGTGGCATTACATTGATTGACACTTGTTACATCCTCAATCCTCGGAGAAGGTAACTTTGGTATTGTTCTCTCATTTTCCTACTCACCCCACTTGGTTATGATGGATAGGCCAAACTCATCGTCGAACCCACTTTTCGAGGAGCAAGGTGATGATTCCGGCTTCATCTCCAAGAACCACTTCTTCATCGCGCAACGAGCGCTTCATCAAGAAAGCGAAGCATTGGGTGAACACTTGGAGCAACTCGCCTCCAATCTTCATCAATCAGAAACAAGGAACCATGACTACATCGACGCAAAGTTCACCACACAAATGGAAGAGCTCCGCAACATGATCGTGCGATGCCCGTCTTCCTCATCCGCTTCTTCAAGACGGAGCCACTCAAGTCACCGTACAAGTCGGCAATCTTCAGACTACTCCTCTTATGATGCAAGTCCTCCAAGAGCTCGCCTTCCTCGACGTGATCATCCTCAAGATCACCAAGCTCAAGAAAATCCATTCCATGGCAATAGCTTACAAGACCGAGTTCGAGCACGTGAACGGATGAGACACCAAGTACCTCAAGAATCAATGGAGCAAGAGCAAATACCTCCACAAGCACCACGTCAAGTACCTCAAGAAGATGACGCCATCCGTCAAGCTGAAGCACTTGAAGCACAACAAGCTCTACGCGAGGCCACTAGAGCCGTTGAAGACCGCAACCGCCAAGTGCGAGAACAAGAGGAAGCTCTTCGTCGCGAGATACAAGAAGAAGCCACCCGACGCGAAGAGCAACAAGAAAGGCGCAACCAAGCGCACATTCCTCGCCCTCCTCCAAGACAAGAGCGACACCAAGTGGAACAAGTGTTTCAAGACCCTCCTCCACGCTAAGAGCAACATAACCAGGAACGAGCATATGAGGACCTTCCTCCAAGGCAAGAGCGATATCAAAACCGCTATCATGATGAAGAACTACGCTACGGCAAGCTCAAGTTCACCATGCCAAAGTTCTCCAGAAGCAATGATCCCGAAGAATATCTCTCATGGACATTGAAGGTGGACAAGATTTTCCGCCTTCACAATTATGATGAAGAAAAGAAGATCGCCATGGCCTCCCTCGAGTTCCAAGACTACGTCCTCATTTGGTGGGAACAAGTGATTGAGCGACGACATACAAGAGGCGAACCGCCAATCACAACTTGGGAATAAATTAAGGAAGTCATGAGAGCCCGCTTCGTGCCTACTCACTACACTCGAGATCTCTTCAAGAAGTTGCAACTCCTCAAGCAAGGCACGAAGACGGTGGAAGAATACTATCAAGAAATGGAGATTGCCATGATACGAGCCAATGTCAAGGAAGACGACGAGCAAACAATGGCATGCTTCTTGAACGGCCTCAACCATCCAATCAAGCGGATCGCCGACTTCCAACCATACTCAAACCTTCTCGAGCTAGTTCATCAAGCGACCAAGGCCGAGTGACAAGTGCAAGATGACTTCAAATACGCCAAGTACTCGTCCAAGACCTATGGCTCCTACTCTCATGCTCCCGTGCCTTCAGCACCTCCTACCTCAACTCGAGCATCACCAAGTACCGGCGACAAGTCAAGTTCCAAGCAAGTTGCGCCTTCCTAGACTCGTCCTCCGGCAAGCACCTACAAATCAAAGACTCCATCTTCGGCGCCTCCCGATGATCCCGTCAAGACAAGTTCATTCAAGTGCTTCACATGTGGCGGCCGAGGACATAAGTCCTTCCAATGCACCAACAAGTGAACAATGATCTTCAATGATGACGGCACATACGACTCGATGAGTGAAGAAGAAATGGAAGCCATTGAGAACGTGGCCATGCACTGGCACGTGAACGAAGATGAAGATAATCAAGTCTTTTTTGACAATGATTCAAGTCCCTCTCTTGTGGTCTCCAAGGTCTTGACGCTACAACACCACCAAGACGAAGACCAATGGTGCCACATCTTCCACACCAAGGCCCGCATCAATGGGCGCTTCGTTAGGGTCATCATCGACGGAGGTAGTTGTCACAACTTGGCAAGTGAAGAGCTATGTTCCAAGCTGCAATTGGTCAAGAAGAAGCACCCCCGTCCCTACAAGGTGCAATGGCTAAGCGACTCAGGCACTATTCAAGTGGAGCACATGGTGCAAGTGTCTTTCAAGATCGGCGCCTACGAGAACACCCTAGAGTGTGATGTGGTTCCTGTGTTTGTGTGCCACCTTCTTTTGGGAAGACCTTGGCAATTCGACCGCGGCGTCATTCACAACAGATGAACTAACCACTATAGCTTCAAGATGAAAGACAAGGAGTATGTGCTTCGACCAATGTCCCCAAGCCAAGTGATCGCCGACAAGCAAGCTTCCACCCATCGTGGAGAAACTAGTGAGAGAGTGCACCACCAAAAAGAAAGTGGGATCCACAAGAAAAAATTGAGTGCCTCTTCGCCAAGAGAGAAAAACTTAGTCCTCCTAGCCACAAAAAGAGAGATGAGAGGTGTGTGAGAACCCATCGAGTGTCATCCACTTTGTCCTCCTATGCAAAGATGAGGTGACCAAAACTAACAATCCTAATCCTCTTCCTCTAGTGTTTTCCAACTTGTTGCAGGAATTCGAGGATGTGTTTCCCGATGAGCTACATCCCGGTCTCCCTCCTCTGCGTGACATTGAACATACGATCGACCTCATCCCCGGCACACCTCTTCCAAACAAGGCTCCCTACCGCATCAACCCCGAAGAAACTAAGGAGATCCAACGGAAAGTACAACAACTCATCGACAACGGACATGTACATGAAGCTTAAGCCCTTTTGCCGTTCCCGTTATACTTGTGCCCAAGCAAGATGGTAGTTTTCTCATGTGCTTGGATTGTAGACCCATTAATGCTATCACAGTTCGTTATAGACACCCCATTCCTCCCCTAGATGAAATGCTTGATGAACTTAGAGGTGCCACCATTTTCTCAAAAATTGACCTTAAAAGTTGCTATTATCAAATCCGCATACAAGAAGTGATGAATGGAAAACCGCTTTCAAAACAAAATTTGCCTTGTACGAATGGTTGGTTATGCCTATGGGTTTATCGGAAGCTCCCGGAACTTTCATGCGTCTTATGCATTTTGTGCTTCGACCTTATATTGGAGTGTTTGTTGTGGTTTACTTTGATGATATTCTTGTGTTTAGCAAATCCATGAAAGAGCATCTAAAGCATATTAGGGCTGTTTTGCAAACGCTTCGCAAGGAACGTCTTTATGCCAACATGAAAAAGTGCACATTTGGAGTTGACAAGTTGGTTTTCTTGGGTTTCGTTGTCTCTTCCAAGGGTGTCCATGTTGATGAATCTAAAATTAAAGCAATTAAAACTTGGCCCCAACCCACCAATTTGCAACAAGTGTGTAGCTTTCTTGGCCTTGCGGGTTTTTATCATCGCTTTGTGAAAGATTTTTAGCACTATTGCCGTTCCTTTGCATGCATTGAGTAAGAAGAATGCTCCTTTTGTTTGGGGACCTTTGCAATCCACCGCTTTTGATGAGCTCAAATCTTTGCTTACACATGCTCTGATTCTTTCTTTACCCAACTTTGACAGAACTTTTGAGGTTGATTGTGATGCAAGTGGTACCGGAATTGGTGGAATTTTGATGCAAGAAAAGTGAGCTATTGCATATTTTAGTGAAAACTCTCCGGTGCTCAACTCAATTACCCCATCTATGACAAAGAATTGTATGCTTTAGTGCGTGTGTTACATGTGTGGGAGCATTACCTTAGACCGCATGAGTTTGTCATACATACCGATCATGAAACACTTAAATATCTTAAAGGTCAGACAAAGTTGAATAAACGACATGCTAAATGGAGTGAATTCATCGAATCTTTTCCCCATGTGATCAAGTACATTAAGGGCAAAGAAAATGTGGTGGCGGATGCCCTTTCCCGCAAATTCATGCTACTTACTCAACTTGAATTGAATGTAGTTTGATTTGATCATATCAAAGACTTGTATGCAAATGATCCTACCTTCGCTACTCCTTATGCAAAGTGCTTGATGCATACTTCTTGGGAATGATATTAACATCAAGGATGATTATCTTATGAGAGCTAACAAAATTTGCATTCCCGAGTCTTCTCTTTGTTTGCTCCTTTTGCAAGAGGCTCATGGAGGCGGACTCATGGGACACTTTGGACGCGACAAGACATTCGCCACGCTCTCCAAGAACTATTATTGACCCAAGATGTTTCGCGATGTCGCCCGCTTCACCAACCGGTGCTCTACATGTTGCAAAGCTAAGTCACACTCTCAATCCCATGGTTTACATATGCCTTTACCGATTCCACATCAACCTTGGGAAGACATTAGCATGGATTTTGTGCTTGGATTACCTAGGACTCAAAATGGCAAGGACTCCATTTTTGTTGTTGTGGACCGATTCTCTAAAATGGCTCATTTTATCCCATGCAATAAGATAGACGATGCTTCACATGTTGCTAATCTCTTTTGTAGGGAAATCTTGAGATTGCATGGTGTGCCAAAGACAATTGTGTCGGATCGAGACGTCAAGTTCTTAAGCTACGTTTGGAAGATGCTATGCGCCAAGCTCGGGATCAAGCTACTATTCTCCATGGTGTATCATCCTCAAACCGATGGCCAAACGAAAGTCACCAACAGGACGCTTGCAACTCTCCTACGCGTGTTGATCAAGAAGAACATCAAGGAGTGGGAGGAGTGCCTACCCATCACCGAGTATGCCTACAACCACGCAAGACACTCTACCACCAGCAAATCCCCCTTTGAGGTCGTCTACGGTTTCAACGCTTTGTTGCCATTGGACATCCTTCCTCTACCGCTTCAAGAACGAGCAAACATGTACGCAAGTGCAAGGGCTGCCTACCTCAAGAAGATGCATGAAGAAACACGTTCCAAGATCGAGTGCCAAGTACAACGACTCGCTTCCAAGCTCAACATCAACAAGTCTCCGATGGTGTTCCAACCGGGTGATCAAGTATGGATACATCTCCGCAAAGACTGATACGTCTCCAACGTATCTATAAATTTTGATTGCTCCATGCTACTTTATCTACTGTTTTAGGCAATATTGGGCTTTATTATCCACTTTTATATTATTTTTGGGACTAACCTATTAACCGGAGGCCCAGCCCAGATATGTTGTTTTATGCCTATTTCAGTGTTTCGAAGAAAAGGAATATCAGACGGAGTCAAAACGGAACGAAATCAACTGGAGAAGTTATTTTTGGAAGGAAAGCAACCCAGGGAACTTGGAGTGCATGTCAGGGGAGATACGGGCTGCCCACGAGGGAGGGGGGTGCGCCCACCCCCATAGGGCGCGCCCCCTACCTCGTGGGGCCCCCGTAGCTCCACCGACGTACCCCCTGCACCCATATATACCTACTATTGTAAAACTTCTAGAACAGAAGATAGATCAGGAGTTCCGCCGCCGCAAGACTCTGTAGCCACCAAAAACCTCTCGGGAGCCCATTCCGGCGCCCTGCCGGAGGGGGAACCCATCACCGGTGGCCATCTTCATCATCCCGGTGCTATCCATGACGAGGAGGGAGTAGTTCACCCTCGGGGCTGAGGGTATGTACCAGTAGCTATGTGTTTGATCTCTCTCTCTCTCTCTCGTGTTCTCTCTCGTGTTCCCTCTATGGCACGATCTTGATGTATCTCGAGCTTTGCTATTGTAGTTGGATCTTATGATGTTTCTCCCCCTCTACTCTCTTGTGATGAATTGAGTTTCCCCTTTGAAGTTATCTTATCGGATTGAGTCTTTTATGAGAACACTTGATGTATGTCTTGCCGTGATTATCTGTGGTGACAATGGGATATCATGTTCCACTTGATGTATGTTTTGGTGATCAACTTGCGGGTTTCGTGACATTGGGAACCTATGCATAGGGGTTGGCACACATTCTTGACTCTCCGATAGAAACTTTGGGGCACTCTTTGAAGTACTTTGTGTTGGTTGGATGAATCTGAGATTGTGTGATGCATATCATATAATCATGCCCATGGATACTTGAGGTGACAATGGAGTATCTAGGTGACATTAGGGTTTTGGTTGATTTGTGTCTTAAGGTGTTATTCTAGTACGAACTCTTTTAGAGATTGATCCGAAAGAATAACTTTGAGGTGGTTTCGTACCCTACCATAATCTCTACATTTGTTCTCCGCTATTAGTGGCTTCGGAGTGACTCTTTGTTGCATGTTGAGGGCTTGTTATATGATCTATCTATGTTATTATTGTTGAGAGAACTTGCACTAGTGAAAGTATGAACCCTAGGCCTTGTTTCCTATCATTGCAATACCGTTTACGCTCACTTTTACCACTTGTTACCTTGCTGTTTTTATTATTTCAGAGTACAAATACCTTTATCTACCATCCATATTTCACTTGTATCACCATCTCTTCGCCGAACTAGTGCACCTATACAATTTACCATTGTATTGGGTGTGTTGGCGACACAAGAGACTCTTTGTTATTTGGTTGCAGGGTTGCTTGAGAGAGACCATCTTCATCCTACGCCTCCTACGGATTGATAAACCTTAGGTCATCCACTTGAGGGAAATTGGCTACTGTCCTACAAACCTGTGCACTTGCAGGCCCAACAACGTCTACAAGAAGAAGGTTGTGTAGTAGACATCAAAGACCGCTTCCCCAAGGAACACAAGTCCAAGCTACTCCCAAGAGCCAATGGACCATTTAAAGTGCTCGCACGCTACAACGACAATGCCTACAAGGTCGACATCCCACGCGACAAGTACAACGTTAGCTACATCTTCAACGTCAAAGACTTGGCCAAGTACCATGGTGATGAAGAGCATGATCCGTGGATGGATCTCTCCCAAGGGGGGGGGGATGATGCGGGGCATCCCTCGTCCACCCGCACCGACACTCCATCACCACAACAAGCACCGAGTGGACCAATGACAAGATCACGTGCACGTGCCATCGAGAACGAGTTTGACTCTCTCCTCTTCGAGTTTCATTCGGTTTCGCATGAGAACTGGATTCTACCTCAAAGAGACTCGCTATGCATTCTTAGGCACCAAGAAGATGATCGTGAGAAGGAGAAGATGGAGTCTCGAGCACCCATGGAGCAAGGGAGAGGAGAGGATATCGAGAAGAAGGAAGGGCGCAGCCCCTGGACACCCTGGGTGCCCGGGTGCCCCAGTCTCAGGTGCCTGACCTGCAACCTGGGCCTCGCTAGCCCACCCAGGGTGCCTGGACAACTGGCCTCGAGTGCCCGGCCTGCCCCTGGGCTGCGCCCAGCCCCTCCCCGGGAGCCCGGGCCATCAACCCCGGGTACCCGTCCGGCCCCGCCCAACCTCCTGTGACCGCCACGGGTGCCCGGTCATCCACCAGCTGGCGTCCCTGACCGATCCGGGTGCTTGGGACATCAACCCCGGGTGCCCTGCCGGCCCCTCCCAGCCTCCTGTGACCGCCCCGGGTGCCCGGGCCCTGGACCCCGGGTGCCCGGTCATCCACCAGCCGGCGCCCCTGACCGGTCCGGGTGCCCGGACGCCCCTGGAACTGCCCGTGTGCTTTTGGCCTTTTGGCCCTTGTACCCCTCTCTCCTTCTTGTTGCGTCCCTAGCCTTTATATATCCATCCCCTAGCTCATTTGGAAGGTTAGCAAAGTATTAGAGAAAACATTGTGAGCTTTGCTCCTTGTATCCCCTCCTCTTTGGAGATCAAGCCCCCACCTAGGGAAGAATCCTTTGGATTGTCAAGGCCTCCTCTTGGAGAAGATCATCCTCAAGACCTCACCTAGTGGGAAGAACTCACCTAGTGCTATTCTCCTTGAATTGTTCATGTAATTTTGTGGATCTCATGTATGCTACTCTAGTGGATGTGATATTTGGGTATGTTTGAGTGTTTCGTTCCTTGTGTTCTTGAGTGTTCTTCCTCCTTTTCCCCCTCCAAGTGTGAAAAGATCCCCTCTAGGGTTTTACCCTACAACACTAGCCCTCTTCCCTCATAGCTTAGGCAGGAAGGTATTCCACAACAGCCAATTTGAAAGGGGACAAGAAGTACATCTTATCCTGGCGAAAGGTGGTCTTCGCCTGCAAAGCTTCTGGCCATGACGCAGCGGTGGGCTCGGCGATGACATCCGTCCTGCCGAGCTCATGCTCTTTGTCTTGTTGCACTGGAATGGAATCCTTTGGGGGATCCTGAGGGAGTCCGGGATTCAGGGGTCCTCGGATAGCCGGACTATATACTTTGTCCGGACTGTCAGACTATGAAGATACAAGATTGAAGACTTCGTCCCGTGTCCGGATGGGACTCTCCTTTGCGTCGAAGGCAAGCTTGGTAATTCGGATATGTAGACCTCCTTCTCGGTAACCGACTCTATGTAACCCTAGCCCCCTCTGGTGTCTATATAAACAGGAGGGTTCAGTCCGTAGGACAACAACAATCATAATCGTAGGCTAGCTTCTAGGGTTTAGCCTCTACGATCTCGTGGTAGATCAACTCTTGTAATACTCATATCATCAAGATCAATCAAGCAGGAAGTAGGGTATTACCTTCGTCGAGAGGGCCCGAACCTGGGTAAACATTGTGTCCCCCGCCTCCTGTTACCATTAGCCTTAGATGCACAGTTCGGGACCCCCTACCCGAGATCCGCCGGTTTTGACACCGACATTGGTGCTTTCATTGAGAGTTCCACTGTGTCGTCGCGATAAGGCTTGATGGCTACTTCAATCATCTTAAACGACGCGGTCCAGGGGGGAGGTTTTCCTTCCCGGACAGATCTTCGTATTCGGCGACTTCGTACTACGGGCCAACTCGCTTGGCCATCTGGAGCAGATCGATAGCTACGCCCCTGGCCATCAGGTCAGGTTTGGAAGCTTGAACTATACTGCCGACATCCGCGGAGACTTGATCTTCCACGGATTCGAGCTCGTGTCAGGTGCACCGAACAGTCACGACGAGCATGACTTAGATCTGCCATCGGACAGAGTTCAGGAGATCGCGCCTGCGGAGGCCCCGGGAATCAACCTGGAGCAGATTGTGCCATCCGAGGATGGGTGGATGGACCCCGCCATGGAGGCCGCACACTCATCGGCCTTGGAGCAGAACACTGAACCCACCTCCTATGAGGTCGGTATCGTCGGACCCCCGGACTCGTCTCCGATTATAGGGTCTGAACCGCGTACGCCCATGCCTATCGAATCTGATTGGGCACCGGTCATGGAGTTCACCTCCGCGGATATCTTCCAGCACTCGCCCTTGGGTAATGTGCTAAATTCATTAAGGTCTCTCTCCTTGTCAGGAGACTCTTGGCCGAACTATGTTCGTCCTGAGTGGGAAGTGGACGACGAAGAAATTCGTTCTCCACCCACCACCCACTCAATAGCCACCGTCGATGACTTAACCAACATGCTTGACTTCGGCTCCGAAGACATCGACGGTATGGACAATGATGCAGGAGAAGAACAGGAACCTCCGCCTATAGGGCGCTGGACAGCCACCTCATCATATGATATATACATGGTGGACACCCCTAAAGAAAGCAATGGCGATGAGGCAACGGAAGATAATCCCCTGGAGAAGCAATCTAGGCACCGGCGTCATAGGCGCCACTCCAAGCCCCGCCATAGCAAAAATAGTGATACCGGCACAAGAGATGATAACAATCCGGATGGTGCCGAAGACGAAAACAATCCTGCCCAGCCAGGCTTAGAGCAGGCCGAGCAAGAAGATGGGCAAGCTAACGCCAAGGAACAGGTAATAGATGGAGAATCAGAGGATAATAATTACATGCCTCTCTCCGAAGACGAAGTGAGCCTTGGTGACAAAGAATTCATCGTGCCTGAGGATCCCGTCGAGCAGGAGCGCTTCAAGCGCGGGCTTATAGCCACTGCATAAAGCCTGAAGAAAAAGCAGCAACAGCTTCAAGCTGATCAAGATCTGCTAACTGATACATGGAGTGAGGTCCTGGCTACTGAGGAATACGGACTCAAGCGCCCTACCAAAAGTTACCCAAAGCGCAGGTTGCTACCTCAACTCGAGGAAGAGGCACTAAAACCCACACTACCAGCGCACGATGTGGCTGACCGGCCACCCCGTGGCCGAGACAAAGCGGCGTACGAGCCCAAAGTCCAACCCACACCCCGACGCCAAACAAGCAAAAACACGAGGGCCGGGGGCTCATTGCATGACCTGTGAGACAAATTGAAAAACAAAGCAGGACAGTCAAGATCGATCTACGGATCATGGGGGCGCGCCCCAACGCGTGACAATGACCGTCACGCCGGATACACCAACAAATCCATCCGAACCGAATACAATGTAGCCCGGAACAGAGGCACCGCACATCCCCAATGCTTCACTGACGAAGTAATGGATCACGAATTCCCAGAAGGGTTTAAACCTGTGAATATTGAATCATTTGATGGTACTACAGACCCCGCGGTATGGATAGAAGATTTCTTCCTCCATATTCACATGGCCCGCGAAGATGATCTACATGCTATCAAGTACCTCCACTAAAACTCAAGGCACTAGCTCGGCATTGGCTGAATAGCTTGCCGACAAACTCCATCGGGAGTTGGGAGAACCTGGCAGACGCATTCCTTGACAACTTCCAGGGCACTTATGTGCGACCACCAGACGCTGATGACCTAAGTCACATAACTCAACAGCCCGAAGAGTCAGCCAGGAAATTTTGGACCTGGTTCCTAACTAAAAAGAACCAAATTGTCGACTGTCCGGATGCCGAAGCCCTAGCGGCCTTTAAGCAAAACATCCGCGACGAGTGGCTTGCACAACATCTCGGCCAAGAAAATCCAAAGTCCATGGCATCCCTCACAACACTCATGACCTGCTTTTGTGCGGGCGAGGATAGTTGGTTGGATCGTAGCAACAACACAGCGAGCAAGCCTGGTACATCAAAAGCCAGGGATAGCAATGACAAACCACGGCACAACAAACACAAGCGTCACAAAAACAGTGATAGTGCCGAAGACACGGCAGTCAATGCCGGATTCAGTGGCTCCAAGTCCGGTCAGCGGAAAAAGCCATTCAACAAAAACAATTCAGGCCCGTCCAGTTTGGACCGCATACTCGACCGTCCATGCCAAATTCATGGCACCCCAGAAATACCAGCCAATCATACCAATAGAGAATGCTGGGTCTTCAGACAAGCCGACAGGTCAGGTGTCGAAAACAAGGGGAAGGGGTCTCAAAGCGACAATGACGACGAAGAGCCCCGATCACCGAACACAGGAGGACAGAAGAAATTCCCTCCCCAGGTGAAAATGGTGAATATGATATATGCAACCCATATTCCCAAGCAGAAGTGTGAACTAAGGGACGTCTATGCAATGGGGCCAGTCGCCCCAAATCTCAACACATGGTCCTCTTGTCTGATCACTTTCGATCGCAGGGACCATCCTACCAGTATCCGTCATGGCGGTTCGACCGCATTGGTCCTCTACCCCATCAATGACGGATTCCACCTTACACGAGTCCTCATGGACGGTGGAAGCAGCCTGAACCTGCTCTATCAGGATACAGTCCGCAAAATGGGCATCGACCCCTCAAGGATCAAGCCCAGAAAAACCACCTTCAAAGGTGTCATACCAGGTGCAAAGGCCTGTTGCACGGGCTCAATCACACCGAAAGTGGTCTTCGGATCTCCGGACAGTTACTGTACCGAAGAGTTAGTCTTGGACATCGTCCCCTTTCATAGTGACTATCAGGCATTGCTCGGACGAACAGCGTTCGCTCAGTTCAACATGGTGCCACATTATGCCTACCGTAAACTCAAGATGCCCAGTCCGCGCAGCGTCATCACGGTTAATGGCACGGTCAAGCTCCCGGACACCGCCAAAGGAGTCCGAACTGCTGCGCGGCAGGATAGCCCGGCTCGCCCGAAGCTTAATTAAAAACACTCTGGCAAAAAGTTAAGACAAGCCACATACCGCGGCTCAACCGATCTGTGGTGCAAAACCATTTCTTACATTTTCTTTGCAGGTTCACCTTTGCGTAGGCAAGGACGGATGGCGTGAAGATAGTTCGAGCGCGTAAGGGAATCTCTAGATATTCCCCTCTATGATCATCCGACCACACTCCGGATCCGCATGCACCTTCCTCCCGCCTGGTCTCAGCAGGTTCCGCAGTCATATTTCTTTTTATCACATTACCTGTACTCATACGCATTGGCGTATTATTCAAATACAACATGTGAGTTTATATGATGCTCGTCTGCTGCTATTTCTTAGTAAAACTCTTTTGTTAAAAGGCAGCTTCATATCGCTATATGCCTTAATATGCCAGGGGCTTCGTAATACCCATACTATGGCAAAAAAGTCCGAACACCTTCACGGCAGTTCGGCACCCCGAACTTATAGCATTATATGCATCAGCTCCGAATCATGTCTTGGGTCAATAGTTGGGTTTGCCCGGCTCCTATGTTTTGGTACCTTACGTTCCGCTATATCGGCTAAGGTAGCATAGGGAGAACTACTGCGATTGTGTACCGGTTCTTCCGGACGAGCACCTCAGTAGAGAAAGCCGGAGACTGACTGTCATGATGAAGTGAGAGCTGGTCAGCTGTTCGAGAGGTTGTAAAATCTTTAAGGATTTCTTTCGCATAATGCCATAACCAATGCAGCGTGCGAGGGATCGTCTTTTCTTCCAATCAAGCGCTTATAGAGCCCCTCGTGCGGCCTTCCGAACACCAGGGGCTATGCCTACCTTCCTTTAAAAAAAACTCCTATGGCTAAGTGAGAGTGATAAAGCCCTATAGTCTGATTGCCTGGTTCGCTGCGCTGAACACCTCCTTCAAGGACCCAAAAATGGGATAAAGAGTGCTTAGGTTTATCCCAAACACCCCCGTACTTACTACGTGGGGGCAGAAGCCAACCACATGCCAACTCTGAGGATTAGTATATAAAACGGCCGCACAGGAGGAAAAAATTTCAAACAACAAGCAACAAATGATAGAAATGACTTGGTTCAAATATTACAAGGACAAACATGACCATATCCATGGAAATATAATGTCCTTGGTGCATTGCTCCTCCGCAAGGCGGGATCCTTTCAAGACACCTTCATAATACAGCTCGGGCTTGCGGTGCTCCTTTCCCTCTGGCGGTCCCTCGGTCATCGGCTTTTCCGCATCCATCTTTCCCCAATGCACCTTTGCGCGGGCGAAGGCCATTCGCACACCTTCTATGCAGACCGACCGCTTGATGACTTCGAGTAGAGGGCAGGCACTCACAAGCCGCTTCACGAGCCCGAAGTAACTGCTCGGAATCGGCTCGTCGGGCCACAGACGGATAATCAAATCCTTCATGGCTAGCTCGGCCACCTTATGCAGTTCGACCAGCTGCTTCAGTTGATCGGAGAAAGGCACCGGGTAATTCGGCGCCAGATACTGCATCCAGAAGAGCTTATCCGTAGTATTCCTCTCTTCGGCTTGGTAGAATTGGGCGGCATCAGATATGCTGCGCAGCAGCTCTGCAAATACCCCTGGAGAAATCAGAATTTAAACTCTCAACTTGATTTTCTCCTTTCAAATACTCGCTTTGCATAAAAAAAGCCTTACCAGCCGCAATCTTCCTCGCCTCCTGGATTTCCTTCAGGGCACCTTGGCTTCCCCCCGGGCATCACTTGCGGCTTGGCGAGCCTGGGAGAGTTCGGATTCTTTCCCTGATAAACTCTGCTCCAAGGTCTCGCATTTCTTCGCGGCCTCTTGAAGCTCTCGCTCATCCTCAATAACTCTGGCCTTGTGCTTCTCACAGAGAGCCTGCTCTGCAACTGCCTTCTTCTCGGCTTCGGCCATAGCCTTTTTAAGAGCCTCAATTTCGGCCGTCGCCCCCTAGAGCACATTATAAAAATATTTTCATCATGCACACTTATTCATTTGTGCTAAATAAACAATGTTTCTGTATACCTTGGTTATCCTCCAGTTGTTTCTGCACTCGGCCAAGTTCTCCTTTGGCCCGCTCCAGACTATGCCTCAGTCCGGATACTTCCACAGCATGAGAGGCGGCACATGCTACAGACGCCTGCTTATTAAAAAGAGATAGATGTCATCTGTCCGGTTCTTTCTTTCACCGAACAGTGTATCAGGGGCTGCTATCTATACCATGACAATCTTACAAACCTCATAAAACATACCTCAAAGCCTCTCATGAGGTTGATATAGGATTCATTCAGTCCACTCTCGGCGGACTGAATCTTATCAATCACCGCACCCATAAGGGAACGGTGCTCATCAATGATGAGGCGCTCTTCAGCGCCGCTAACAAAGCATCCGGCAACTCTGGTTGGACAGAGGTTGCCGGTGGAATATACACACCCCCTTCAGCCGACGGAAGCCGTCTGTCTGATTCTGGGGCCTTATTGGTCTCTAGTATCATGTCCGGCTGGGGGCTAGATTCAAGACGACCTCCGCCGTCGACATCCACGGGAGCCTTCTCTCCTGTGTGTCCGGACCCTGAAGTTTGGCCTCCTGGCACCGCCTTTGCGACCCCCCCCCCCTCCATGGCCTTGGTCCTTATAGGACGAAACCTCGGTGTCATTCACATGTCTGGGGGAGGGGGCCTTCATGGGTGTCCCGCTCTCCATAGCATCTGAACCCAGCAAATCCTCCAACGAGGATTGTTCGGCGCGGGACCTCGTAGGACTATAAAAAGTATGGCTCAAATTAAAATGTTATGCCACGACAAGTCTAGACGCATAAGCATGTTCAGATTTTATACTCACGAGTTCACTAGGGGTTGGGCCCTGGGATCCCACTCCGGCCTGCTATCAGCGGCGGTAGTGGACTCCTCTGGAAGGGGAATTTTTCCCCTTTTAGGCGACTCGGCCTCCAAGGATATGGAGGCCATCCTTTTCTTTCTTCCCCACGCGGGGGATTTGTCTCCCTCCTCCTCGTCGTCCTCTTCAGAGGAAGAATGGGCATTGGAGTCTTCGGATTTTGTGTCCAAAGCATCACCGCGACGGAGGCCGCCCCTGTTCTTCTTGGCCTCCTTTTCGGCCTTCTACTTCGGTGCCTTGTAAGGTGCCGGGACCAGCATCTTCATCAGAAGTGGGCCGGCCGGTTCTTCTGGCAGCGGGGCCGGACAGTAGATCCGCCCTGCCTTCTTCGCCTAGCCCTAGAAAATTTGTGGGAAACACGTTAAGCATTTTCCTAAGGATATACAAATAAAACATATGAATTGTCAACGTACAGTTACTTACCGAACTTGCAGGGCGGGACATTTGGTACCCACTGTCAGGACCCCGACTCAATGCCACATCGATCTAGCATGTAACACCTCATATCACTTTGCGGCCTCACGCACGGTAATCCCACGGGTGTCGCCTTACTTTTGCCCGGGACCGTTTGCGCCTTTTGGCACACGTATATGATAGTGTCGCTAGCATCCATATGATAAGGAGCCCGGGCTGACATGGCTAGTCGTAAACCCAAAGTGGCACAGACTTACAGGGACAGGCATCCATGACCCAGCATCGAACGTGTCGGTCATCAGCGAGTGAATCCAGGCTGTAGCACTTGGCTAGCAGGACTCCGGTATTCATCGCGTGACATTTCCCCGAAGGGACAGACACAGGAACGAAGAAGGACACATGACGGCCAGCCTAAGTGTTCCGGAGCAGTAGCAAGCTACCATGGCTCAGTGGAAACACTAGGAGACATTTCCCGGAAAGAGAGGCTACTAAGGATAAACAACTAGATAGTCAGATCCCACACATACCAAGCATTTCAACAACATACACACAATATGCTCGATATGTGCAGATACAACATGGCATCACAACATGACTCTACAACTCAAGTAATTTATTCAATAGGCTCCGAGGAGCGAGATATTACAAACAGGGGTCTCACGACCCAACATTCAGAGCATACAAGTCAAAGCACAAGCGGAAGCTATCATGTCTGAGTACAGACATCTATAAATGAAAAAGGCTGAAAAGCCTGACTAACTACCAGATCCTGCCGAGGGCACAAGATCGTAGCTGAGGTAACAAGCTAAACGTCGAAGTCCACGTGGAACTACTAGTGAGACTGAAGTCTCTCTGCAAAAACATAAAATAGGCAAACGTGAGTACAAATGTACCCAGCAAGACTTACATCAGAACTAACTACATATGCATCATTTTCAACAAAGGGGATGGTGGAGTTTGACTGCAGCAAGCCAGCTTTGACTCGGTGGCTATCCTGAACTACGACTGCAAGTAACTCTTTTGAGGTGGCGCACACGAGTCCACATATTCACCATATCAATACACCACTATGGATCCGCTCCCGTCTCCCTGCGAGAACGCCATCCATAGCACTCACGCTTATCTTGCGTATTTTAGAGTATCCACTTTCACTTGTCTATGAACTATGCAATGGGGTCCAAGTTTCCATATCCGAGGAATCCGGCTATTCGAATAGATGATGTTAACCCTGCAGGGGTGTACTTCTTCACACACGCTCTCGCCACTTACCGCCCTGTACACGTCATGTACCTCGGCAACCTTCAAGCGGAAGCCGGGCGAGGGAGTCGGCCATGACCTGACTAATCGAACAAGTCTCTAGTCCAGGTTTATCGCCTATTCGAGTTCCATCCGCAAGGAGATCCGGCCGGGGTGTCGCTTACGGCCCCAAACGATGTGTGCAGGGTTCCCAAGCCCACCAACCGGGTGCCACTTGGTACACCGGGCCACTGTGCCTAGTCTGTCCCAAGCCCACCTGTACCGGGTGCCACTTGGTAGACTACTAACACTACCTACAAACACCAGAAACTAGTTGCAACTCCTGGACAGAGATCATGTTGATTAATAAGTCGAGAGGGGTCGAGTTACCGGAACCCAATGTGTGGTAGTAACTGGTCATGGATCACAAACACAGAACTCAGTTCCTGAGGACGGCTGCAATGAGACAACCCACCATGTACTCCTACATGGCCTCTCACCGCTACCTTTACCAAATCGTGTTCACACACTTAGCTCACACACAGTAGGACATGTTCACACGCCTCTGATTCATCCCTGATGAATCAGACCTGACTCAACTCTAAGCAGTAGCAGGCATGACAAACAAGCATGAATGAGTAGGCACATCAGGGCTCAAACAACTCCTACTCATACTAGTGGGTTTCATCTATTTACTGTGGCAATGACAGGTCATGCAAAGGATAAAGGGGTTCATCTACCGCAGCAAGTAACAAATATGTCGTTGTTGTCCTAATGCAGTAAAAGAGAACATGAGCGAGAGAGTGGGATTTTACCGGAATGAACAAGGGGGTTTTGCTTGCCTGGCACTTCTGAAGATAACATTGAGTCTTCATCAGTGTCAACGATCACGTCATCGGTATCACGTCTATCGAGAGGGGACAAATACCGGCAACACAGAAAGGAACACAATCAATGCAATGCACAATATGATGCATAATCATGACATGGCAAAATGAATGTGTTTTGAGCTAATGCAACTAGCAACAGATTAAATGAAGTTGGTTTGAATACAAGATTCAAATTCAAACTCCATATGTGATTATTCAAATGTCATTCACTTCATTTGTCCTAAACAGTAGTGATAAGTTGTTCTAACATGCATGAAAATGGTACAGATGGATCCCTTGAATTTTTCTGATAATTTTTCATATATAATTTATTTAATTTGGAGTTACGGTTAATTTTCTATGATTTATTGAAGTTTTGGATATTTTCTAAAATTTCCTGAATTAAAATAAATCTAGAAAATGAGTTATGGCATCAGCACCACGTCATGCTGACATCAGCAGGTCAACAGGGGCTGGTCCGGGTCAAACCTGACCAGTGGGGTCCACTGGTCAGTGACTGGGGCTGGTTAGTGTCAATGACAGGTAGGGCCGGGTCAACAGACACGTCATCAAGTCAACTCTGTCATGTGGGGCCAGTCAACGTGTGACGTGGCCAGGTCAAACTGACCTGTGGGCCCGTGGGGGTTAGTTTAATCTAAACACAGATAAAACCTAGGTTAGTTAGGGCGTGGGGCCCAGGTGTCAGTGAGCTAGGAGGTTGGTTAGTGGGGCTGTTAGCTGCTAATGACGGCCCACGTCAGCACGGCCGGAGTTAAACCGCCGGCGAGGTCAGCGACGGCCGAACGGCTCGAGTTTCGCCCTCCGGCGACCAAACACCGCGCGGAGAGGCTCTGTGGGTTCCTAGCGCTCGTGCGCATCCGGAGGAGGCGACGGAAGGACGCGGGGTGGCCAGCACTCGCCGGAGCGGAGTTTGCGGCGGCGGCCGGAGTTCGGACCTCGGCGAAAACGGCGTTGTGGGGCACGGGCGAGTGAGGGTAAGCACTGCACAGCCTCCTGGAGTCACCATGAGTTCAGTGAGATGCACGGGCGCGACCCGTTCGAGCTCAGGCCACGGCGGCGACATGGCCGGCAGAGCCGAGCTCGCGGCTCCGGTGGAATCGAGGCTACAGGGTGCAATCGAAGGGGGGAAGAGGGAGGGGAGGCGTAGGAGCTCACAGCGGTGCAGTAGGGATGGTTAGCCGGCTCGGGGACGCGACGATGGTGGCGAATTGACGGTGAAGATCCTCGGCGGCCGGCGATGGAAACGGCGATGCCGGCGACGTTGTGGCGCGTCCGTAGTTCCATGGCTTGGTGGGGAGGTCGAGGATGTCGTGACGGAGCTCTCGAGCACGCTGGATGGGCGAGGGAGGGCTGGTGGCCACGGTGGTTGCGAGCGACGTCGACGGCGGCTTTCGGTCATGGGGGGGGGGAAGCAGAGGAGCGAGGGGGAGGGAGGTCCAGAGAGCGAGGGAGAAGTGAGAGGGGGTCGGGGAGGCGCGTGGCTGTCTCCGTGGCACTAGAAGGGCCTCGAGGGCGTGAGGCAGGCAGGGAGGAGGCCACGGCGTCGCTAGCGCTCTCGCCACGCACCTGCCTGTCCTCCTGGCAGGAGGAAGAAGACCACACAGCCCCTGGTGGGCTGGGCCTCTTCTGCCAGGTAAAGCCCAGGTGAGGTTCTGTCTTTCTCTCTTATTTCTTCTGTTCTGTTTATTTTTTTTATTTAATCTTTGCCACTGTTTTGAATTTAAAATAATTCGAACAATGCCAAAAACTCCTCTGAAAATATTTATGCTGCTTAATGGACTTTTCCAAAAGCTCACAAAATATTTCAGGGTATTTGGAAATATATTTTATACAAGTTATGAATATAGTTCCAAATGCAAATAAAGTAATGATTTAAATTCAGTGCTCAAAATATTCCTCAAAAATGTTCATTATTTTTGGTTTGGTGCAAAACCCTTGCCAAAATATAACCAACATTATTTAAGGCCATTTTGAAAACATTGAATGCATTTTCCAGGGTTCTTTGCCCCTCTTTTATTTAAGTTTTTGAGGCTTCCAAAATTCCTCAGTTCAAGTTTCAGAATTATAGACATGATGCACACATGAAGCTAGCCTAGAGCACTACCAGCAGCTAGGGATGTGACAACTCACCCCCACTAAACAAGAATCTCGTCTCGAGATTCAAGCGTAGGGTAAGGTGAAGGGTAACGCAGACTAGTATAATCTTCACGATCCAGGGTGCACTTCATAGGAACGTTGATTCGATCACCATCATTTTCTTGAAGTCTTGCCTTGAGAACTCCAACTATCATGACAACGACAGGGGAAGGGAACTCTAGAAGGACTGATCTTTTCGAAGATCGAACAACTCAGGATTAACTCACGGAATGAGACATAGGAACATCTCTTGAGCTGAGAGACGAAGCACACACCCAAAGGAATGGAGTGAAGCAGATGACAAGGTTTCACTAGGTAGACAACAATGCCACACCTAAGAGGGTGGTGAACGGTTGTCAACATAGCGAGGAGTTGAGTTGCTATGATACCATAACGAGACAACTTAGGGATGGTGACTCGTAGATATATCCCCTTAAGTGGCAAAAAGAATTACCTTTGATTCAGAGATCATTGAAACTCTTTAAACCAGCCTAAGGAAATTCTCGAGCGATCGTTTGGAGGGGGTCGGTAGAATGGCATACTCGGACTTGGATGATGTGGATTACCTTGTTGAAGACAACGCAATGAATGAATTTGCTTATCACCGAAAATGGAAGAGACCCATGGTAGAATGGCACATTGGTGGTGCATGCTGGGAACAAAATGCAAATGCGGGGAATGATTCTGGTAACTGGGGAAGAACCCAACAATAGAGAGTGAATTCACTGTTTGAAAAGGTCATAGCATTACCGAGGAAACCGAGAGGAATCCCAGTTAGTGCCGATGATAACACCTAGCGCTTGTGCGTGCTCTCAAGAACTTGGGCATTTCCATAATCATCAAGGTTTTACCAACATCCGTGTCAAGGATCCTGGCAACACAACTTGCTAACATGATGAATAATGATGGATGATGCAGATGCAAAGGAAGATAACACTTTCTCAGATTTCACCTTAGTGAGGCCAAGGAAAAAAAATCTGGATGATCGACCGAGAGACATTTAGCACTCCGCTTCTAATGTTCTCCTTGACGTACTAGTGTATCCCATTCATAGATATGGTTTCATAACTAGAACATCAAGTAAAGGTCGGACTTCGGGAGCAATAGAATCCATAAGGAACAGTTACGGAGGTAAATCCTACGAAATCCTTATGGGGAGGTGGCCAACTTCCTCAAACAAGATACTACAATAATAGGTCTTACGGCTGGGTGTGTTGGCCACGACATCCACTTTACCGGTTATCGAGGGACCAATATTATAGTTCTTGGGAAATATTCCAACCATCATATCTGTCTGAGACTCAAATCTGGTTGGTGTCAGGATATTCCAGACTCATCGAGTCTAGGAAGAAAAATGAAAGTTTGCAACACAAATCGACGAGATGACGTTGCGAGATTCTCAGGAAATGAACTACGATAGCAAGCTCCAAAACATGAGCTGGTTCTGCTACAAACATGTGAACATGTTGTTCCAGACAAGCATGCCCACATGGTAGTCTTACCATAAAACACTACCGAGTTCTGGTTGGGAACCATCATCGAGGATATCAAAGTTCTTGATTAAGCCCGGGTTAGCTCTTAAAAAGAACTCCTTCTCCTAGAACAAATCAGTCAGTGGCTTGGTGTGCTCGGGACACATATGGAATGAAGGTTGCAAGTCTCCAGACCACAGAATACTTCGCACATATGCATGACTGATTTGGGATGATCCCAGAGGAAACAACATTGACTTTCTCGAGTCCACGGCGGCAACTTGCATCCAATGCACGTGTATAAGAGGAAGTCACTCCTTTCATCAAACAAATACTTCATGAGCTAGCATGAGGATAATGCTTTCAAAAGTTTCCAACACTAACTTATTGTCCAACAAGATCCTGGAGAAGATAAAATGATGTTGATGGACTCAACAACAAATTATCGAGATTTCCATGAAGATGGAATTCCACGACTTGGTGAACAAGGTGATAGCATTGGTCAGACCAAAGATGTAGTGGTGTATGCTCGAGGGATCAACCACGAGTAAGACAACATTACGAATATCGTTGGTTCGGATTTGATTTGAGAATAGCCCATACTCAAATCAAAGTTTTGGCAAGACAATAGCTCCAGCAACTGGTCTCAAGGATCAATTGATGAAGATACCATCTTTCTCCAACACACACTACACAAGAATATCCCCTTGGAACGAACCAAGTCAGACAAGCTTTTATCTTCCAACTCTCCAAGTTGTTGTCTAGCTTAACCAACTCGCTTAGGGATATCTAACACCGATTCTTGGAGAAAAAGTGGTTTATTGGAAAACCAACTTGATCACGAGCTCAACATAACAGTCAGGTGACAACCTGGTGATACTTTCGAGAAGATATTCGGAAAATTCACGAACCACCGATATGTTACTAAGCTCGAGAACAATCTCGCTTTTGAGGGCAAGATGATATGATCAAATGAGTGAGGACTTGAAATAATTCCTAACTCATTGGGCGAGGAGTGCACCAGAATAGGGACTAGGTAGCACAATCAATCCTAGGGTGACGATTCTATAATCAACACGCTAAGAATGAGGTTATCGTCCATTTAGCTACCAAGCAACAGAGTTGCTAGCAGTATTGATTTCACACGCCATGATTCATTTGTCGGCATTCCGGTTACAATAACACAGGAACCGAGGAATGAACAATGATGGCAAGAGGTATCACTGTACCAAGAGTTCATAGGATGGTGTGCAATTCCTATAACAATCCCGATATAACAGATGGTAATACTTCAAGGTAGAACAGACCAGAAGCTGGATTGGCATTTTGATCTGCGGAATACAATTGTTTTGACCCAATCCTGGATATGGAAGAGGTACTGGAGTTTGTTTCTCCTAGTCATTCCGCGATAGAATGGCTTGGCGGACCACAAGAGTAATAGGCATCGATAAACGAATGCATGCATACTCTTGACTATCAATTGATAGACGAGGGTCAGAATGCAACTAAAGAGGGACAACTCAAAGGAACATATAACTTTCTGAGTTGTGGATGCATAGATTAGTATGTCGAACCAAGTTCAACATAATTCCTCCGGATAACCCATGCAGAAAGGTAGAACTGGCAGAACCACAATATATAATGGAGAACTCATCAAGAGCACTCTGGTTGTGATCGTTCAGTTCAACGAGGAACTTCTGCCATAAGTAGTTCATGGTATTTGGAAGAAGAAGATACCACGGACTTCAAGGACTATCGCAAAGGTTACTAATATCCTGAAGGAACTAGCAAACACTATCAACATGAAGTAAGTAGAGTGAATCTCGGGTTCAAAACCCAGAAATAGAATACCTGCTACTAAGTAGCATCACGGGATGCTTTCGAGAATGATGGCCAGAATCATCACACTGGGAACACAAATCATGGCTAAATTACTAGATGATCCCCTGAGACACCTAGGGTCATAATAGTAACTCCAACATAATGTCAAGGCAATAGAATACCTCAACTCAACAATTAGTGTGATTGAGCTGGCATAAAGGAACATCGAAACCAGAGGAAAAGGATTTTGCAAATGCATCAGACTATTTAGAAACCTGGAATGACTCGGACAGCATAACGGCTGTAAATGCTCAGAAAAGATTTGAGACATTCACAAAAATGGTGGCATAACCACTCAGAAGCACAATATCAAGGTCTCGAGATCAATAATTAACATACAAAAGTACTAGGAACTGAAACGAGGCTTAAGTCCAACAATCTATAAGTCTACGGATTAGTAACACGTGATTCTGATAGAAAGAAAGATAGCCTAGTTCTTAATCCCCGCAGGAAAGATAAGATGACTCAGATCAGAAGGCATAAGGTATAAGGAGTAAAAAGAGCCTTACATTCCATCCCACAATCAATTCCCTTATATAACTAAAGAATTTCTAGACTCAACTTCGACCAGTTTGGCTTGGTAATCCTACAGGCAGTCAAGCTCTGATACCAACGCTGTCAGGACCCCGACTCAATGCCACATCGATCTAGCATGTAACACCTAATATCACTTTGCGGCCTCACGCACGGTAATCCCACGGGTGTCGCCTTACTTTTTCCCGGGACCGTTTGCGCCTTTTGGCACACGTATATGATAGTGTCGCTAGCATCCATATGATAAGGAGCCCGGGCTGACATGGCTAGTCGTAAACCCAAAGTGGCACAGACTTACAGGGACAGGCATCCATGACCCAGCATCGAACGTGTCGGTCATCAGCGAGTGAATCCAGGCTGTAGCACTGGGCTAGCAGGACTCCGGTGAACCGGGCTGTAGCGGGCTAACAGGACTCCGGTATTCATCGCGTGACATTTCCCCGAAGGGACAGACACAGGAACGAAGAAGGACACATGCCGGCCAGCCTAAGTGTTCCGGAGCAGTAGCAAGCTACCATGGCTTAGTGGAAACACTAGGAGACATTTCCCGGAAAGAGAGGCTACTAAGGATAAACAACTAGATAGTCAGATCCCACACATACCAAGCATTTCAACAACATACACACAATATGCTCGATATGTGCAGATACAACATGGCATCACAACATGACTCTACAACTCAAGTAATTTATTCAATAGGCTCCGAGGAGCGAGATATTACAAACAGGGGTCTCACGACCCAACATTCAGAGCATACAAGTCAAAGCACAAGCGGAAGCTATCATGTCTGAGTACAGACATCTATAAATGAAAAAGGCTGAAAAGCCTGACTAACTACTAGATCCTGCCGAGGGCACAAGATCGTAGCTGAGGTAACAAGCTAAACGTCGAAGTCCACGTGGAACTACTAGTGAGACTGAAGTCTCTCTGCAAAAACATAAAATAGGCAAACGTGAGTACAAATGTACCCAGCAAGACTTACATCAGAACTAACTACATATGCATCATTTTCAACAAAGGGGATGGTGGAGTTTGACTGCAGCAAGCCAGCTTTGACTCGGTGGCTATCCTGAACTACGACTGCAAGTAACTCTTTTGAGGTGGCGCACACGAGTCCACATATTCACCATATCAATACACCACTATGGATCCGCTCCCGTCTCCCTGCGAGAACGCCATCCATAGCACTCACGCTTATCTTGCGTATTTTAGAGTATCCACTTTCACTTGTCTATGAACTATGCAATGGGGTCCAAGTTTCCATATCCGAGGAATCCGGCTATTCGAATAGATGATGTTAACCCTGCAGGGGTGTACTTCTTCACACACGCTCTCGCCACTTACCGCCCTGTACACGTCATGTACCTCGGCAACCTTCAAGCGGAAGCCGGGCGAGGGAGTCGGCCACGACCTGACTAATCGAACAAGTCTCTAGCCCAGGTTTATCGCCTATTCGGGTTCCATCCGCAAGGAGATCCGGCCGGGGTGTCGCTTACGGCCCCAAACGATGTGTGCAGGGTTCCCAAGCCCACCAACCGGGTGCCACTTGGTACACCGGGCCACTGTGCCTAGTCTGTCCCAAGCCCACCTGTACCGGGTGCCACTTGGTAGACTACTAACACTACCTACAAACACCAGAAACTAGTTGCAACTCCTGGACAGAGATCATGTTGATTAATAAGTCGAGAGGGGTCGAGTTACCGGAACCCAATGTGTGGTAGTAACTGGTCATGGATCACAAACACAGAACTCAGTTCCTGAGGACGGCTGCAATGAGACAACCCACCATGTACTCCTACATGGCCTCTCACCGCTACCTTTACCAAATCGTGTTCACACACTTAGCTCACACACAGTAGGACATGTTCACACGCCTCTGATTCATCCCCGATGAATCAGACCTGACTCAACTCTAAGCAGTAGCAGGCATGACAAACAAGCATGAATGAGTAGGCACATCAGGGCTCAAACAACTCCTACTCATACTAGTGGGTTTCATCTATTTACTGTGGCAATGACAGGTCATGCAAAGGATAAAGGGGTTCAGCTACCGCAGCAAGTAACAAATATGTCGTTGTTGTCCTAATGCAGTAAAAGAGAGCAGGAGCAAGAGAGTGGGATTTTATCGGAATGAACAAGGGGGTTTTGCTTGCCTGGCACTTCTGAAGATAACATTGAGTCTTCATCAGTGTCAACGATCACGTCATCGGTATCACGTCTATCGAGAGGGGACAAATACCGGCAACACAGAAAGGAACACAATCAATGCAATGCACAATATGATGCATAATCATGACATGGCAAAATGAATGTGTTTTGAGCTAATGCAACTAGCAACAGATTAAATGAAGTTGGTTTGAATACAAGATTCAAATTCAAACTCCATATGTGATTATTCAAATGTCATTCACTTCATTTGTCCTAAACAGTAGTGATAAGTTGTTCTAACATGCATGAAAATGGTACAGATGGATCCCTTGAATTTTTCTGATAATTTTTCATATATAATTTATTTAATTTGGAGTTACGGTTAATTTTCTATGATTTATTGAAGTTTTGGATATTTTCTGAAATTTCCTGAATTAAAATAAATCCAGAAAATGAGTTATGGCGACAGCACCACGTCATGCTGACATCAGCAGGTCAACAGGGGCTGGTCCGGGTCAAACCTGACCAGTGGGGTCCACTGGTCAGTGACTGGGGCTGGTTAGTGTCAATGACAGGTAGGGCCGGGTCAACAGACACGTCATCAAGTCAACTCTGTCATGTGGGGCCAGTCAACGTGTGACGTGGCCAGGTCAAACTGACCTGTGGGCCCGTGGGGGTTAGTTTAATCTAAACACAGATAAAACCTGGGTTAGTTAGGGCGTGGGGCCCAGGTGTCAGTGAGCTAGGAGGTTGGTTAGTGGGGCTGTTAGCTGCTAATGACGGCCCACGTCAGCACGGCCGGAGTTAAACCGCCGGCGAGGTCAGCGACAGCCGAACGGCTCGGGTTTCGCCCTCCGGCGACCAAACGCCGCGCGGAGAGGCTCTGTGGGTTCCTAGCGCTCGTGCGCATCCGGAGGAGGCGACGGAAGGACGTGGGGTGGCCAGCACTCGCCGGAGCCGAGTTTGCGGCGGCGGCCGGAGTTCGGACCTCGGCGAAAATGGCGTTGTGGGGCACGGGCGAGTGAGGGTAAGCACTGCACAGCCTCCTGGAGTCACCATGAGTTCGGTGAGATGCACGGGCGCGACCAGTTCGAGCTCAGGCCACGGCGGCGACATGGCCGGCGGAGCCGAGCTCGCGGCTCCGGTGGAATCGAGGCTACAGGGCGCAATCGAAGGGGGGAAGAGGGAGGGGAGGCGTAGGAGCTCACAGCGGTGCCGTAGGGATGGTTAGCCGGCTCGGGGACGCGACGATGGTGGCGAATTGACGGTGAAGATCCTCGGCGGCCGGCGATGGAAACGGCGATGCCGGCGACGTTGTGGCGCGTCCGTAGTTCCATGGCTTGGTGGGGAGGTCGAGGATGTCGTGACGGAGCTCTCGAGCACGCTGGATGGGCGAGGGAGGGCTGGTGGCCACGGTGGTTGCGAGCGACATCGACGGCGGCTTTCGGTCATGGGAGGGGGGAAGCAGAGGAGCGAGGGGGAGGGAGGTCCAGAGAGCGAGGGAGAAGTGAGAGGGGGTCGGGGAGGCGCGTGGCTGTCTCCGTGGCACTAGAAGGGCCTCGAGGGCGTGAGGCAGGCAGGGAGGAGGCCACGGCGTCGCTAGCGCTCTCGCCACGCACCTGCATGTCCTCCTGGCAGGAGGAAGAAGACCACACAGCCCCTGGTGGGCTGGGCCTCTTCTACCAGGTAAAGCCCAGGTGAGGTTCTGTCTTTCTCTCTTATTTCTTCTGTTCTGTTTATTTTTTTATTTAATCTTTGCCACTGTTTTGAATTTAAAATAATTCGAACAATGCCAAAAACTCCTCTGAAAATATTTATGCTGCTTAATGGACTTTTCCAAAAGCTCACAAAATATTTCAGGGTATTTGGAAATATATTTTATACAAGTTATGAATATAGTTCCAAGTGCAAATAAAGTATTGATTTAAATTCAGTGCTCAAAATATTCCTCAAAAATGTTCATTATTTTTGGTTTGGTGCAAAACCCTTGCCAAAATATAACCAACATTATTTAAGGCCATTTTGAAAACATTGAATGCATTTTCCAGGGTTCTTTGCCCCTCTTTTATTTAAGTTTTTGAGGCTTCCAAAATTCCTCAGTTCAAGTTTCAGAATTATAGACATGATGCACACATGAAGCTAGCCTAGAGCACTACCAGCAGCTAGGGATGTGACACCCACGGTCCTCAGCGGAGTCCGGCCACGATTTGCCGGACATGAAAAGCACCTTCCAGATGTCCTTATGCGAGGAGCCAAAGAGCTCTAGCAGGGTCTGGTGCTTGGCCGGGTCGAACTCCCATAGATTGCAAGCCCGGTGTTGACAAGGTAGAATCCGGCGAACTAACATCACCTGGACTACATTGACGAGCTTGATGTTCTTGTCTTCCATATCTTGGACGTGCGTCTGGAGAACCGATAAGTCGTCAGACGAAGCCCAGTTCAGGCCCTTCTTGGGCCAGGACGTGAGTCGCAGAGGGGCTTCGGATCTGAATTCTGGAGCAGCGGCCCATTCCTTGCCGCACGGCTCAGTGATGTAAAACCATTGTTGCTGCCACTCCTTGACGGAATCATTGAAAGTACCTGTTGGCCATGTAATGTTTGGCATCTTGCTCACCATGGCGCCTCCGCACTCTGCGTTCTCGCCGCTCACTACCTTGGGCTTCATGTTAAAAACCTTCAGCCATAAGCCAAAGTGTGGCGGGATGCGGAGAAAGGCCTCACACACGATGATGAATGTCGAGATGTTGAGGAAGGAATTTCGGGATAGATCATGAAAATCAATCCCATAATAATACATGATGCCGCGAACGAATGGGTGAAGGGGAAACCCTGGCCCGCGGATAAAATGAGGGAGGAATACCACCCTCTCATGGGGTTCTGGAGCAGTGATGATCTAGCCCGCCGTCGGAAGACGGTGGCCAATTCTCTTGGCCAAATATCCGGCCCCCCGAAGCTTTTTGATATCCTTCCCCCGGACGGTAGAGGCCATCCACTTGCCTCCTGCTCCGGATCCAGACATTTTCGGGAAGCCTTTTTGGGTGGAGAAGACGAACGCTTGGGCACTAGGGCTCGAGCGAAAAGGAATGGATGAGCAGGGGAAGAAGAAGGCATGGGTGAAAAAGGGAGTTCTTATCCCCTTATAAAGGCAGCAGAGATCCTGCGCCTCCCCACTTGCCTGGTAAATTCCCTTATTCCCTGAGCGCCACGATTGATGGCACGGTTGGGTTACCCACACCCGTATTGATGAGAATCCCGCGATAAGGGGACACGATCTCTGCTTCGACAAGATGTGCCGATAAAACCGCCTCGCGATATGTGCAGTGGCAGGTTGTGAATAACGGTTCAAATAATGACTGGGCCGTGGCGTGATGTCACGCTACGAAAAGTTGTCGGCAGATTATATTTGTGGAATATTGTGCTCTCTACGGTGGTATGTGGAATTTGTTTTGCAGAGCCGTACACGATTCTTGTGTTCAAAATCTTCTATGGAGTATTCGGAGAAGGAACCCGCCTTGCAATGCCGAAGACAATCTGTGCGCCAGACTCATCGTCATTGAAGCCTGGTTTAGGGTCTACTGAGGGAGTCCGGGATTAAGGGGTCCTCGGACAGCCAGACTATTGGACTATGAAGATACAAGATTGAAGACTCCGTCCCGTGTCCGGATGGGACTCTCCTTTGCGTGGAAGGCAAGCTTGGCAATTCGGATATGTAGATATCCTTCTCTGTAATCGACTCTGTGTAACCCTAGCCCCCTCCATTGTCTATATAAACCGGAGGGTTTAGTCCGTAGGACAACAACAATCATAATCGTAGGCTAGCTTCTAGGGTTTAGCCTCTACAATCTCATGGTAGATCAACTCTTGTAATACTCATATCATCAAGATCAATCAAGCAGGAAGTAGGGTATTACCTCCATCGAGAGGGCCCGAACCTGGATAAACATTGTGTCCCCCACCTCTTGTTACCATTAGCCTTAGACGCACAGTTCGGGACCCCCTACCCGAGATCCGCCGGTTTTGACACCGACAGTTCCCTTGGGAACCCGCGTACGACCTTGCCTCGTTAGCACGAAAGAGGAAACTGTCCTGGACTGCGCCCGCTGGCGCCCGACTGGCCTTGGTCATCATGGCTCACGTCATCGCGCGCACCATGAGGCGGGGTACCTGCATAGAGATCTCCACTTCTCGGGAGGCAGGCTCGGGTGGCTGCCCCTTGGGAGGTCTTGGTGTCATTCGCCTAGCGAGGCCGGGGGCCCTCACGAGGGTCTTGTCCTTGGGGTCTTGGAACTGGGCCGTACCGGGCTGTCGATGGGGCCACATGCTAGGCCCCAGGCAGGCAGGTTTGGGTACCCCCAATCCCAGATCGCCGACAAGATAATTGTGGTTATTGTTAACCTTTTGGGCCAGGAGGAAATTTTTTGGCTACAAAGAGGTCGAGCAAACTGGCGGATGCACGGGGATTGTAATAAGTCCTTCTTCCATAATGCATCTACGGCTAGGAGAAAGAGGAACAATTTTAAGACGATTCTGGATGATTTGGGGATCTGGAGAGAAGATAAGGAACTGAAGGATCACATCACTTGTTATTTCAAAAATCTCTTCACTTCCGAAATTCAACATCCAAATCAAGAGGTCTTGTCCCTTGTTCGTGGAAGAATATCTACTGAAATGAACAATGCTTTTCTCGTTCCTTATATTGTTGAAGATGTTTGTAAGGCGCTGTTCGAAATCGGGGATCTAAAAGCTCCAGGGCCAGATGGACTCCATGCTATCTTATACAAAAGAGTTTGGCCCATGTTAGGGGATGACCTAATTGAGGAGTTTCTACAAGCGATCAATACATGCACTATCCCTGCCGGTTGGAACAACACTGTGATTGTGATGATTTCAAAGCCTAATTCACCAGAAAAGGTAACCCATTTAGGCCGATCAGCTTATGTAATGTGGTATATAAAATTATTGCAAAATGGTGGCCTCTCGTTTGAAGGTTTTCTTGCCAGATATTATTAGCCCAAGTGAAAGTGCCTTTGTGCCTGGCAGACTGATAACGGATAATATTTTAGTCGCTTATGAGTGCTTTCACACAATCAAGAAGAAAAGAGAAAGTAGAGAAGGCTTGTGCACTATAAAACATGATATGCACAAAGCTTATGATAGAGTTGAGTGGCCTTTTTTGAAGGAGATCATGTTGAGACCGGGTTTCCGTCAAGACTGTGTGAATTTTATTATGCAGTGCATCTCAATGGTTGAATACAGAGTAAGGATTAATGCGGAGGAAAGTGGGAGTTTCAAGCCCACAAGGGGGTTGAGACAGGGAGACCCGTTGTCACCATACATTTTCTTGTTATGTACAGAGGGTTTGAATGCTCTACTTACACATGCAGAGGAAAATGGAAATATCTTAAGTGTAAAAGTATGTAGAGATGCATCACCTATCACAAATCTCCTCTTTGCGGATGATTCTTCGATTCTTATGAAAGCCAACCAGCAAAGTGTGGAAGCTCTGAAAGCAGTGCTTGATTTATACTGTGTGGCATTGGGACAATTGGTAAGCGTTGAAAAATCAAGAATTTTCTTTAGCCCTAACACGAATGTGGAGATGAGGGAACAATTATGTACAACTCTGAATATAATGACTGAGGCCCTTAGTGATAAATATTTGGATCTGCCAGCAATTGTGGGACTGGATAAAACAAAATGTTTCTAATTTTTGATTGAGTGAATTGTTAAGAAAATTAGTGTCTGGAAGGAAAAATTATTTTTTACTGGGGGAAAAGAGATCCTGCTCAAGGCGGTGATCCAAGCCATACCCATGTCGGTTTTTAAAATTCCTAAAAAAATTGGAAAGGAATCATCGACGCGATAGCACATTTCTGGTGGGGAGACGAGGAGAACCAGAGAAGGATGCACTAGATGTCCTCGTGGAAATGTGCATACCAAAGAATCATAAGGGATGGGTTTCCGCGATATTCACTGCTTCAACTTGGCATTGCTCGCCAAACAGGCGTGGCGTCTTTTGGATAATCCTGATTCCTTGTGTGCCTCTATCCTAAGGGCTAAGTACTACCCCGATGGTGATTTGTTAAACGCTAAGATAAGGAAAGGCTCATTTTTTACCTAACAAAGTATTATGGCAGGCACAGATTCCCTGAAACGAGGTTATATTTAGCGAGTGGGGAATGGACAAAAAAATAATATCTGGGAAGATGCCTGGATCCCAAATTGTGCTACTAGGAAAATTGTAACACCTAAGGGGGGACATTTGCTAATTAAGGTAGGTGGTCTCATTGATCCTGCCTCCAATAATTGGGATGAAGATCTAATTAGACTAACTATGTGGCCCATCGATGTACAACGAATTCTTTCAGTTCCAATCTCGCAACATGATATGCCAGATTGCATTGCCAGGAGTTATACGAAAAATGATATGTTCTTGGTTCGGCCAACTTATTCCGTGGAGTGGGACCGCCCGTACGACGGCAAATTAAAATACTATAATGGGATGGGGCGATCCACACTTAACCCTATTTGGAAGAAGATCTGGAAGTTCTTGTCCGGCAAAAGTTAAAATGCTTTTATGGCGTACACTACATGGAACACTTCCATGCCGGGTGACGCTCGCTAATAGACTTATGAAGGTCTCACCCATATGCCCCACTTGCTCCGACGGCTTAGAGGATATGAAGCATATGATTTTCCGTTGTAGTAAAGCGAAGGAGGTTTGGGATAGGCTGGGAATGTGAGATATTATTGATCAAGCTTGCGAAATTGACCGTGCTGGAAAGGCGGTACTGGAGTACTTACTACTTCTTTCGGACAAGATGTGAGATAATTGCTGTCTCAGTATGGTATTTATGGTGGGAAAGACGAAAGTTGGTGCCTAAGGAGAAAACATAAAATGCACTTCAGATTTCCATGGGGGTTCTAGCCCTTACCACAAACTTCGTAAATGCATTGTCCCCCAAGGCTTCTATGAAGAAGGAGGGATGGTCCTGTCCATCCAGAGGTTTTGTGAAACTTAACGTTGATACTTCTTTCGACCATGATCTGCTTTGGGGAACGATGGGGGCGGTACTAAGAGACGACAAAGGCAGGTTTATTGCTGGAGGGAATGGAAAGATTGACTATTGCGCGGATGTACTGATAGTGGAAGCTTTAGCTCTCAAGTTTGGTCTAACACGCGCGCAAAGGGCGGGATGTAATCGCCTTATTATTAACTCGAACAACATAGAGGTGACTGAGACTATGCAGAATAGAGGACAGTCAGTGGGCACGGTAGCAGCAATCTTCGACGACTGTTTTCATTATGCTTGTGACTTCATTACTACTAGATTTGAACATTGCCATAGAGAAGCAAATAAAGTAGCTCACGAGCTTGTTAGATTAGCTATATTTTCTTTTGTCTTCTGTTTGGTTCGAGGAACCATCCATGTACTTTTTATCTCTAATCAATAAAGCTTCGGTGTTTTTTCAAAAGAAAAAAACACCAAATGAGGAGTAGACATTGTCCCAAATAAAACGAGTAGACAATTAATCACGGGCCCTATTAGACCACAAGTCCCTAGCGAGTGTTCTCTAATATAAAAGAAAAGAAAAACAAGTCTATGGCAAGAACAAGACTAGGATGCCGACACGTACGTACGGATACCTTTTAAATTAATAAGTAGCTACTAGGGTTAGGCCTTGTCATCAACTTAATAACAACAATAGCTCGTACACGAATGAATGGTTCGTGCAATGTGATCAACGAATATTGATTTAATTAAGAATCCACAGGAGTTAGTACGATAAAAAAACGTGAGCACAGGAGTTTGCGTTCAAATCGTGGAGATTTGACGCAAATCTTCCGTGCTAATTAAGCTGATCTCACCATTAATTATGCCCACATTGTAAAAAAAAACTATATCAGAAGTACAAATAAGCTTTTTTAGTTGAACTAATCGATTCCACGTACATTACGTTTCTTTTAGGATAACGCTAACGCCAGACGTGTGGTGGGAGCCAAACCCATCCACACGTCATATAACATACAGACTACGCCGTGTCACCGCATGCATGCATATGATTTTTCTTTTTAGATTTTCAGTTTTCAAAATGTTTTATCTCTTAAATGAAAATTCCAATTAAAAATCCGTTTTCACCATTAAATCCCTCACGACGAGATCTTCGAAACTAGATCTCATATCAATATATTTCGATGAAATTTTTTTGGTTAAAAGTTGTCATGTCTATTGCACATGAATTGCCATAATGTTTACACTAAAGTTGCCATGTTATGTTTCAGCTATTTTTTTCTATATTAAAAAGTAACTTTTGACATATTATAAAACGAAGAATTGAGAAACTAGACTTGCCATGCACCATAAACTAAAATTACTATGATACATGCACTTAAAATTGCCATGGTTCATACAAAAAAATATTTTCATGATCAAAATACTGGAATTGCCATCATAAAAAACTAAAATTGCCATGATCTACAAACTAAAATTGCCACATGACAACTTTAGTTTAAGCACCATGGCAACTACAGTGTAAACATCATGGCAACTTTTGTGCAAAAAATAAATTCATCGAAACATATCAACATGGGGTCTAGTTTTGAAAATCTCATCGAGATGGATTTAATGGTGAAAACGGATTTTTAATTCGCTTTTTTAATTAGAAGATAAAATATTTTTAAGCCGAAAACCAAAAAAAATCTGTTGATGTCATCTGTTCATACGTGGCAAAATGAGTGGTGATGCAGGCGTGTGGGTGATGTGCAAACGCCCACACGTGTGGGCGTTAGTTTTTTTTGTTCTTTTAAACCTCCGACCGTTGTATGAGCTGACGCCCGTTTAAGGCTATTGGGCAAGATATCGCACCGAAGATTTCTCCCCGGTTTTGGGAAGCTGCTAGAAGCTTCCAGACCGGTTTTGAGAAGCTTCTGGAAGCTTCCTGGCCATATTTTTTTGTTTCTGTTTTTTTCTGAACCGGGGTTTGTTTTGTTTTATTCTGGTATTTCTTGTTTTATTTTTTCCCTTTTCATTTTTTCAAATGCATGGGTTTTTTAAAACTAAAATATTTCCAAATTTGAGGATTTTTTCAACTCGTGACCTTAAAAAAAATCATGGACTTTTTTTTTAAATTTGGAAACTTTTTTCAGTTTTTGCTACCCCTCCGATACATATTAACTGTCGCCGATTTAGTATAAAGTTACAAAAGCAGCGACAATTAATATGGATCAGAGGGAGTAACTTTTTTTAGTGAACACTTTTCTAATTTCTTGAAAATATTTCAAATTCGGGAATTTTTCAGATTTTTTAACTTTATTAGTAAACCTTTTTCAAATCATGAACCTTCCCAAATCTTTGATCCAAATTCAATTTTTCTTTCATTTTTTCAGATTTTTTTACAAAAGTCAAATGGTCAACCATCAACCAATCGACTTGAGCGACCTCTTTTGTTTTCGGGCGAACGATCTTGCTTGTTGGGCCAGGCGCAATTCATGCGAAAGCACCAGGAATGCTAAGTTACACCGAAGGCAATGGGAAGGGCCTCTAGTTGTATGTGAGTAGTCAAAACAATGGGTATGCACATATGCTGTCAAAAAAAGATGCACACATCGCCCAGTCAAGGAGCATGTGCAAAGGGCCTATTTGGTTGTTTGTACGATTTTCGTGTTTCCCGGGAGCCTGCCCAGTGCAGCCTGCTTGAGGATTTGTACGTTCTAGGTTGCGTTCTATGTGTTGTTTGACGAACTATATTCACCCCAGCCCGCATCCTCTCATGTAGTATAAATTGCACTACAACGAGCCATCATCTGAGCCGATTCGAGCATTCCCACTGAACCTAGCTAAGGAGTGCATTGAGCTTCGAGCCATCATCCTCTCATGTAGGCCCAATTTCTTTACACTGGTAGGAAAAAAAAGAAGGAGAACAAAAATAAAGAAATCTGACTCGACCAACCACACGCAGCAAACAATTAGCAACACTACACATCAACCTTTCCAACACAAGGACTACGAGGAAGGTTCTTCAAAAGAAACACCTTCAAAAAGGAAATGGTGCGTAAGAGCCGCAGTCGTGGGATCTAACCACAAATAGGGCAAACCCTTGTGAGGTAGAGGGGGGCGGCTGCCCCGGGCCCAAAAATATAGGGGCTCCGCCCTAGGTATGTGGAGAGGCATCGAGGGGGCATGTACACTCTACCTACTCCTCCGGCATACCTAGCAAAGGCGTTCGGATATGTAGCTTGCAAAGTATATGAGTGGGTCTGGCCCAAGTAGTTGTTAATTATCTTTTTTATAGAAAGCAGGCCTACACCCGACGTTGCATTAATGAATCCCTTAACAGAAAACAATATGTAGGAACAACAACAAAAAAAAGATACAAGGTGCGCATGAGCAAAGTTGACAGAGGCCTTGTCACAGATCAATTCACAAATTGGAGCATCGTGCACGACAGCCTAGGAAACGCTACCGCCGCCTGACACACATGGTAATCGCAACACAAACTTTATTAGAAGAAGTTTTACAAAGTAATTGTTGCTTGTTTATTACAGCGATGCCATAGGTGGCACTATAGCAAAGTTAACGACGTCAAAGGAGAACATTAGGGGTAGTCCAGTCTTGAAGTGAGGCCACTCCACATGGAATTGGCTGGGAAACTATTCTAACAAACAAACACTCTAACTTCACGCTGGTGGAAGACATCTCCTTAGCTAGATCTTGCCAAAACAACGACTCAGTGAGTACTTTGAAAATACTCGCAAGATAACCAAATAACATCTAACATCAGGCAAGGAAATCAATGGCATATCACACCATCAGAGTAATTCTAACTACCATGGCATAGTAATTTTGACAAACTTCATCTAACAGGTATAATGAAGATTATGCATTCAGATATAAGTGTATATCACCTCAAGTTCTTCTCATCATTGCAAGATCATAACAAAACTCGCATGGTCTCCAAGAATGATAGTCCAACTTCCATTCAATAGTACAACTGTCATAATAGTACAACACATGCGTTTCTTACCAATACAAATCATCTTCGCTCCCGCTAAGCAATAGTTTATTTATCTACACTTTTCTTTGGATTTAACCTGTAAGTCTAACAACAACTGAATTGTGACTTATCACAGCACGTCCATGACCATGGGCACACCTACTCGAATAGTTGTAGATTTTGCATAGGATGTACACTATACCATACGATTGAGGATCCTTTGTGGGGATACCTTGCCAAGTTCATCCTTATCCATACATTCTTGTGACTTTATCTGTAAGTACCTCGCCCTATGATGCAGAAGATTTCGGCATATCCCTCGGTAGTGTATCCTGGAGAGGTGAGCGGGTTGGATGGTAACATGAGGCAAGTCTTTGTTGGGCTATGCTAGGTGCATCGACTGCAATATAAAATATTTCTACCCGTTGTACAACCAGGAACATTCTAAGGGAGGTGGACCGTAGATCATTACCACTACATGCGCAGTGTCATGCAGCGGACGTAGACTTGAGTTAGCGTGTCTACGGAGTCATCACCTCCTCGTACCACGATCGCCAGATCCCATTAACAGGTTTGCCGGAGCAGCACAAGCGTATTGCATCTAATGGTATCGGCGTGTTTTGGAAGGAGCACCATGCTGTAGATTGCTATATTCGATCACACAATCGTCAAGGAGTGGCTAGTTGCAATACATGCAAAGCACTTATGACAAAAGCCGAAACGAACAAATGAATACATGTGTCGCTCCTCCACTATATATAGGCATCCATCGAGGGCTGAACACATGAGCCCCACATGGATCCTAAAGCCCACAAGTCCACTCAACGACCTCGAAGGTTCCTCCCGTTAACTGTGCGACGATCCCTTAGGTTCAAGTCAGCTTGGTCGCAGATCAGATCTGATCTACTTGATTGGTAGCAGCCTCTAGCAAAGTGTGCCAACCACCAAGCAGACAAGAACCAGTTTGGCAAACTTGTACAACGTATCACACCTATGTTCCCTTTGCCACACGATATAACTTGTCGGGCTTAAGGCGAACTGGTCATCCTTGATGTAGCCTGACCTCTTTCTTGTTCTAGTGAATCCGACCAACACCTCAGATTATCTCACAATCCTCGTTGCACGACCATGCTTATCCAAGAAAGATCTCATAAAGGGCCCAAAGTATATCTCTTCAGATCGGAGGGACAAATCCCATATTGCTTGACCATGTCTCACGACATGGGTCTGGACAAGCCCAAAACCTAACTTTATAACTACCCAGTTGCGTAGTAGCGTTTGATCGACTCAAAGCAGGTCGGTCACCATCCCGACTACATGTGTCGGCTTAGGTCTGAGGACACATAACATGTTCTACTAGAGACTCACAGATGACCTATCACTGCGTCTCATGGTTGGGTTTGTCCAATCTGATATCTATCCGAGCTTGGATCTAGTCTCCCGTATCCGACCTCGGATCTGATCGGATCCATACAATATGGTTTGCATCTAATGCTCCCATGGCTAGTGAGATCGAGCTATCCGCTGTATTGCATGATGGTCTAGTCCGATGTGTCCACACATCGCTTTTTCCGACAATGGAACTTTTAGAACGTATCATACAATGTAAGATCTCATAGAAAAGCCAGATACTTCTCATCGTGCATCATTAATAATGTCCAAGGACTATATTGATTCGTAAACACATCAGAAATATCATTGCACATGATTGCCTCTAGGGCATACTTCCATCAGTCTCCCACTTGCACTAGAGTCAATGAAATATACATCTGATGCCCATAGCTCTAACGTGCCCCTCATGCTTGGCTTGTGGAAGCGACTTAGTCAATGGATCTACATATATTCATCTGTGTGTATCTTGCATAAACTAACATCACCACTCTTTACGATCTTTCGTATCAAGTGATATTTCCGATACGTGCCTGGTCTTGTGGTGGTTCCTCGGCTCCTTGGCATGTGTGATGACACCAGAATTGTCGCAACAAAGGTCCAATGGTTTTGCGAGCCTGGGAAAACACCAAGATGATCCATTCCAGATCCAAACACCTTCGACTTCACAAGTTGCAATGTATTCGGCTTCTATTGCGGAATTAGCCACCGTATCTTGCTTGAAACTCGTCCAACTCACTACTCCTTCTCTCATGACGTACACAAATCCGGACTATGATCAACAATCATTTCGGTCGGTTTGGAAGCTAGGATTGGTGTAACCCTTTACGCAGAGCTCCTCCTCACCTCCATAAAACAGAAACATTCCCTTAGTCCTTTTCAAGTACTTTAGAATATTCTTCACCGCCGCTTAGTGACTCTCACCGGGTTGCCCTTGTATCTTCTAGTTAAGCTTATAGTATATGCAACATCAGGTCAAGTACATGTCATGGTATAAATGATGGATCCGATTGCCGAAGCATATAGAATCCAGCTCATCTGGCTTCGCTCATCAAAAGTCAAAGGCCTTTGAGACTAGCTTAGCTGTATACAATGTTAGACCGGCAAGAACCCTTCCTTGGCCTCACTCATGTTGAACTGCTTCAACACTTTATCTATGTATGTGCTATGGCATAAGCCGAGCAGCCTCTTTGATATGTCTCCATAGATTTTGTCACCCAGTATGTAAACTGCTTCACTAAGGTCCTTCATCGAAATTTTTTCATTCCATGATTTCTTGAATGAGTTTACCATCAAAACATTCTTTTCGATCAATAGTATGCCATCCACATATAGGATAAAAACACTACTGAGCTCCCAGTCAACTGCTTGTATAAACAAGCGTCCTCGTCGCTTTTGATGAATCTGAGGTCTGTGAGAACCTCATGAAAGAAAATCCTAGATGCTTGCTTCAACCCATAAATGGATCTCTTTAGCTAGCATACTTTACCAACATTAGTCGGATTGGCAAAACCCTTAGACAGGATCATGTATATATCCTCGGTAAAATTTCCATGAAGGAAAGTTGTTTTGACATCCATCTGCCATATCTCTTAATCAAAATATGTAGCTATTGCTAGGATGATCCTAACTGACTTCAACATCACAAACAAGTAAGTCTCGCTCATCGTAGTCAATTCCTTGAACTTTTCCATATCCTTCTATGATAAGCCGAGCTTTGTGGATCTGAATATTTCCATCCACGTCGGTTTTCTTCTTAAAGACCAATTTGCACCCAATGGCAGTAACGCAGAGGCATATCAACCAAGTCCAGACTTTATTATGATACATGGACTCTAACTCAAATCTCATGGCCTCCAGCCATTCCTCAAAATCTGGGCTCACCATCGCTTTCGCATATGTAGTCGGCTCATTGCTTTTTAGTAGGAACACATTACACACTATGCACAATATTTCCAACCTCCATGGTTCCTCTACCGCTTCCACAACAGGTTCCCTGACCAACTCTGGTATGATCACATCACCAGCAAAGTTGTCACCGAGTGGTTCTCGAACTTCTCTGAGGTGCACTGTCCTCCTAATAGCTTCCAGACTAAGATACTCTTTTTCAAGGAAAAACCTGTTCTGAGCAACAAACACTTTGTTCTCTTTCCGTTTGTAAGAAGCCGTATCCCAAGGTTTCCCATGGATATCCCACAAATATGCATTTACTTGACTTGGGTGTAAGCTTGTTCCACATGATTCACTTGACAAATGCTTCACAACCCCAAATCTTTAGAAAAGATAACTTGGGACTCTTCCCTATCCACATCTCATGTGGTGTCTTCTCTACAGATTTTGATGGTACTCTATTGAGTGTAGAAGCTGTAGTTTCTAGAGTGTATCCTCAAAATGACATGGTAAATCCAATTTGTTAATCATCAACTGAACCATGTCCAACAAGGTATGATTTCTCTGTTCTGACACACCATTTCTCTGTGCCGTACACGGAGGTGTGAGCTAAGGTACTATACCTCGGCTTTTTATATTATCATCAAACTCCTAGCTCATGTACTCACCTCCATGATCAGATAATATAGGCTTTATTTTCTCGTCGAGCTAATTTTCCACCTCGTTCTGAAACGCTTTGAACTTTTCAAAACTTTCCGACTTGTGCCTCGTCAAATATATATATCCATATCTACACAATTCGTCGGTAAAACTTATGAAGTACTGATAGCCACCTCTAGATGTTGTACTCATCGGACCACAGACATCATTGTGTATGAGTTCCAACAGCCCGGGTTCCCTGTTGCAACTCTTTGCAAAAGGAGACTTAGTCAGAGCGGCTCTGATACCAAGTGTTGTGGCACCCCGGCTCAGAGCAACCGGTTTACCTTGCATTGCAACCCAGAGATCAAGTCTTCTGGCAACACACAACATCGTGATACAGAAAACAACCGCTTTATTGATGCTAGTGGAAACATAATTGCGATATTACATCAAGTAGCGAGGCCAAGCGGCACACACGGTGCGGCTGAACAATATGTACATTATTTAGTGAACATAAGGGGGCCTCGATCATGAAAACTATGCTGCAGCGGAACGACGACGAAGCGGGACTCCATAGCACAGGGACATCGATGTGGACACGATCTAGACACGGCACCACTCCGATCCGATCAGACTTTCCTGAAAGCTAGCATAACACGCCAGGTCAGTACATTGAATGTACTTGCAAGCTCACAACAAGCATAAACATAATGGCAAACAATATCATGACATTTAATCAAGTTGCATGCAAATAACAACATGCTACTCATGCCATGCAACCAAACTTGTGCACCGAGTCCCTCGGACTCTCTTACCAACGGGTTACCTTGTAACCAAATGGTGATCATTCATGGATCACAAATGGAACCACACTTGGTTCAACGGGTTACCTCGTAATCAAACAGTGATCATTCACGGATCACAAACGAAACCGCACTTGGTTCCCACAACGGTCAGTCTCACTAACATCATCAGCACTCAACCAGTTTCATGCATATAACTTAGTGTGCAAGATTACTGTATACAAGTTGATCCATGGTGTGACCTACTTACGAGTTGTGTCCGTAATCGAGGACGCGGATATCGATAGATTAAATACACTCTGCAGAGGTAGCGCACTATACCCATACCACGGAACCCATGCCCTCGCACTCCCATTCGGGTGGACCAACAGCATTCCGACGGAACTCCCCCATTACCATGACACTCTCCCGGCCACTCCGACTAATTCCCCACTGGGCTAAGTCATGGGTGGCCCCCATGCCTACCAAAGGCATCAATGGCCACCATCGTGGCAAAACACGGCCACCGTCGTGGCAAATCATAAACGGTCCCAAACAGGGACAAGGTACCATCTCAACAACAACAACGGGCACACCAGGTTATGTCTGCTTACCAGGCCAGGGTACCGCACACCCATAACCTTCCCTCGTTGGAGACACCGACCAGAGGCATGACAACGGACCGACTACAGGCCTTCCCATAAAGGCAAATGTGGTTGCACTGTAAAAAACTCGATTCAGTGGCACCATGACCCGATCAACTTTATGTTCAAGTTCAATTAACATCAGGTTTAACTTGAAATAAAATGCTCGAGTCACCATATGCCATGCTCATGCAACCATATGACATGCATCACATATCACTTAGAATAAACAGACCAACCTCATCAAAAGTTCTACTTGCACAAATAATTACTAGACTTTACTAATTCTTTCTCACTGGTTATTTGCACTCATCATCTTTAGTTTGTCAATTACCATATGAAATCCATCATTCACATGCGAAAAATAATACTGATGCTAGTCATACCATAGTCATAGAAAAATCACATGGTCAAACTACTCATGCTAGATCACACTAGTCCAAGTACTTACTTCTGTAAACTAAGCATTTTACTCATGACAAAATAACTAACACAAGCATTATTTATCAAATAATTATATGCAGAAATAACTTATTTTCAAGTTGGAAAATCATGGATATTGCAAAGACACCATGAAAATGTTGGTGTTGCTTGCCTTAGTTAAGAGGAGCTTCACACTCCTCCTGGATCTTTTCAAGACAAGCTTCTCCCTCTGAAAATAGTTAAAATGGCAAAAATAAAACATCAAGAACAATTCTGAGAATTACCAGAAAATCTAGACAGCAAAGAAAATTCTCATATTTGGTGTGCTGCTAGGTCTTTCGAGTAAGACCACAATGCAAAAAAGAATCAACTCATTTTGACTTGTGGTTTAAAAGTTACAACAGGTCAAAGTTTCTGGTCAAATTAGATTTAAATTTGAATAAAAAGAAAACCAGGGGGTGGCGTCGATGGCACACTTCCAGGAATGCACCACCACTCATACAGCTTCGGGCGCGGGCTGAGAGGCTGACAACGGGCCCCACTGGCCAAGTCGGGGGAGAGAGAGAAACATAGGCGGGTGGCGCGTCGACGGCGCGTTCTGCGGCAAGGAGTGCCTGTCGGCTAGAAACAGAGGGGTAGAAAGAGAGAGGGGGTCGAGGCGCACCTGCTCGTACCCGTAATTTGGCTAGGGGTGGTCGAATGGGGTCGGAACGGGCCTCTCCAGCGGCGGCAGGAAGCAGAGGTCGCCAGAGTTGGAGACGATGACGGCGTCGGGCTGCACCAGGGGCTCCAACGGGGTCGGACGACACCAGTGAACCACCAGAAAGCCGCCTGAGGAGTGGTTCGAGCTTGGGAGGCACTAGAGGGAGGTGGATGGGTTACGGGGAATCGCCGGCGAGCTTGAGTCGGGGTGGCAGCCAGAGGCCTTCCCGGCAGGGCAATGGCTTATCTACGAGCTTGTGGAGGTTGAGGAAGTGAGTGGTGATGCTCGAGGGGTCGGGAGGAGGTTGTATTTATAGACGACCGAGAGGAGGGGATCGGGCTCCACCAGCAAGCTTCTGGACATGGCGCTTGGTGACGAACGGCGTCAGCGAGAGGGGGAGAAGGCGACGCAACTCACGCGGGCACCGTGGGAGGGCGGAGACGAGCACATGAGCGAGGAAGGCGACAAGCACAGTGGCACGGGCGCACTGTTCTCTTGGCCGCGTCATGCCCGTGCTCGCTGTGGCGAGCTCCGGTGTCGGCGAGCGCTAGGGAGGAGTTAAGGGAGTCGGTACGATGATCGTGGCGAGGTTTGGCAAGGCGCGGCGGTCGGGGAAGCGAGCACGAGCGCAACAGCAGCTCGGACGCGTCGCAGAGCGCGTCGGCAGCATGCCAGCACACCTGGACGAACGCGGTCACCGTGTGAACTATGACATCAGGCCGCGCTAAGCTTAAACTTCATATCTGGCATGTAGTCCTTGGTGGTTTGAGTGGTTCCAACACTTTGAGTTGAACCCAGGAGCTGTGTGTGTGTGGTTTACTTCATGGTAAGTTTCTGGACAGTAACTTGTGAGGTTAACTTTGAGTGATCCAGTAAGATTTTAGTGCTAGGCATTGGGGTTTAGAAATCTCTTAGGAAGGTAATGAATCTCAAGAAAGATCAGCCTCATTGGATCAAGGAAAAACATACTTGATGTGTAAAGTGCATATTCTGTCTAGAACAGAAATGATTTTCTATAGCAAAAATATTCCAAAAAGTTCTGCAATACTTTTGCTAAGAGAGGTGCCCTAGGGTTCAAAGAATATTTGGGAATTTTCTCAGGATTTTTGGAGCAATAAAAATGAGGGTTGCTTTGGAGCATATGTCTTTGAAGTGAATTTCGGAGAAGAAAATGAATATTTTTCCTTTATGAAAACAATTCCTGGGGTCAATTTTGGGATTTTGCAGAGAAACAAAGAAGAATTAGGGATGGATGGGTCACTTGGGTGAAAATGAAGGACATGCCCAAGTGTTCAAGTCCATTTGAATTGATTCAAAACTCCAAATCCAAAGCAGAGGCAAAAGAAGTCCGGAAAAAGAGAGATTCCCCAAAAAACCATAAAAGTAATTATAAGCATCTTTGGCTCTGCTTCATAAATTCAGATTCGTAAAGAGTAACATCATACTTTCCGAACTAAGTAGAGAATTTATGTAGAATTTGTTGATTTTAAGGGTGCTTATGAAATTGCTTCTTTGATTGAAAAGTATGATGCTACTCTTTACGAATCTGAATTTTTCCCATACTTGAATATTGCTATAAAAACTATGCTTCTAATGCTCATTTTAAACCATATATTGAGGACACCTCCGTTGTCCAAGAAGAGATTAATATTTTGCAGGAATCTATGGAAGAAGAAATTGATGACACTGGGAGCTCATTAGATGAAAAAGATGAGGAGGAGAACGAAGAACAAAAGGAGGAAGATCTGATTAGCTAACAGTGCCCACCTTCTAATGAGAGTAACTCTTCAACTCACACATTGTTTAATTTTCCTTCGTGCTTACCAAAGGATGAATGTTATGATAATTGCTATGATCCCTTGGATTCGTTTGAGATATCCCTTTTTGATGAAATTGATGCTTGTATGCTTGTGGCTATGATGCCAATTTGAATTATGCTTATGGAGATGAACATGCTATAGTTCCTTATGTTAAACATGAAATTGTTGCTATTGCACCCCCAAATGATAGTCCCATTATCCTTTTGAATTCTCCCAACTACACTATATCTGAGAAGTTTGCACTTATTAAGGATTGTGTTTATGGGTTGCGTTCTACTATTGCACATGATAATTTTGATGAATATAATATGCATGTGCTTGGTGCTCCTACTTGCAATTATTATGAGAGAGGAACCCCATCTTCACCTCTCTATGTTTCTAACACAATAGAACTACAAGAAACTGTTTATGCTATGTATCAGTCTTTATTATGTGTGCATGAATTGTTCTTTTATGACATGCTGATGCATAGGAAGAGAGTTAAACTCCATTGTTCAAAGGATCGAGAAGAGGGGTCTAGAGGGGGGGGTTATTAGACCCTCAACAAGTAAAAGTGGCAGCTTTTAAGTTCTTCAAGTTAAGGTGGAGTTTTAACACAAGTTTAAGCATTCACAATACACTCAAGCAAGCATGACAAGAGCATATGCAGCGGAAAAGATAAAGCATGCTAATTGCGAGAAAGTAAAGGGATGGGATTGGAGTGTGCAAACGTAATGAAGACACGAAGATTTTTGGCGTGGTTCCGATAGGTGGTGCTATCGTACATCCACGTTGATGGAGACTTCAACCCACAAAGGGTAACGGTTGCGCGAGTCCACAGAGGGCTCCATCCACAAAGGTTCCACAAAGAAGCAACCTTGTCTATCCCACCATGGCCATCACCCATGAAAGAATTTTCTCACTCGGGTAGATCTTCATGAAGTGGGTGATCTCCTTACCCTTACAAACTCTTTGGTTCAACTGCACAACTTGACGGAGGCTCCCAAGAGACACCTAAGCGGTCGTCGGGATTATGCCGGTATGTGTGGGTAACTAGCTAGCATGTGGATCAGTAGTGAATCACTGCTGCCGGCCATTGTTGTGGTCATTTATAGCTAGGAGCTGGCTAGGGGATTGGGGATTTTATAATTCACCCATGTGGAGCGCGGGAACACTAAGTTGAGCACACGACCCAACAATCGTATGTGGTGTCACGTGTTATCACACACCTGTTAACATAGGGAAAAGTATGTGTAACTTACTAATCATCGCACACGAGTACCCGCATAAGCATTGTGTGCGATACTCCTAGCCACCACAAGCAACTAGTTTGTATTTTTAAAAGTTTTTTTTCCACACAGAATTGCAAATTTAACTGTAGTAACCGTCTGTGTTATATTTTCTCATCGCAAATAGTTCATCCGAGTGGGTTGTTTGCGTATCACACACATCTTGTTTGTATGAATCGTTTGTGTTCTTTTGGCTCATCGCAAATAGTTCATCTATGTGAACTGTATGGCGCATATCACACACATCTTGTTAAGTTGAACCATTTCTATTGTGTTCCCTAATTGAAAATAGTTTGTCCGAGTGAACCATATGCCGTATATCACACACACCTTGACCTGGCTAACAGTTTCTGTTGCATTCCCTAATAGCGAACAGTTCATCTAAGCGAACTATATGCCGTATATCCCACACACCTTTATATAGTTGTCATTTCTGTTGTTCTACCTCATCGCAAACAGTTCTTATGGATTAACCGTATGTCATGCATCTCACATACAACTGTGATAATCCTCGAGTGCAAGGAATCATCATTGCAATTTCCAAAGCTGGAAGTGATAAGTATGGAGCGTCGAACCCACAAGGAGCTAAAGGTAAGATCAATATTCTCTCAAGTCCTATCTGCCACTGATATGACTCTACGTACACCGAAATTTTGCTTCCGTCTAGAAACAAGAAATAAAACTACATTGTGGGTATGAAGAGAATAACTTTGCATGATATAGGAGACCTAAAATATAAAAATAGGTGTTGTTAACATAAAGTTAGAATATATTACTATATATTATAAATAGCGAGTGTGGAATTATGATGGGTCGGTGTGCGGAATTGTCCTAGGCAATTGTTAACAAGATCGGTAGTCCTCATTGCAATTTCATATGAGGGAGAGACATAAGCTAACATACTTTCTCTTCTTCGATCATATGTACTTATGATTGGAACTCTAGCAAGCATCTGCACCTACGAAAGATCATTAAAGTAGAACCCAACCATAGCATTAAAGTATCAAGTCCCCTTTGTCCCATACGCAACAACCCCTTACTCGGGTTTATGCTTCTGTCACTCAAGCAACCCACTATAAGCGAATCATGAACGTATTGCAACACCCTACAGCGGGAATCCTCCACGTGTGCGCGGCATGGAAGGCACCATCGGACAACACCAAAATAAAACATACAACTCGAACCAATCTAGATCATCAATCAACCCAAAAGATAAAGAAAATCTACTCAAAACATCATAGGATGGCAACACATCATTGGATCATAATATGTGGCATAAAGGACCATGTTCAAGTACGGGATTACATCGGGGAAGAGAGTGGACCGGTTAAAAGAGATGAGGATGGTGATGAAGAAGGTGATGTTGAAGAAGACGATCACCATGGCGATGGTTCGCCCGGTGGCACTTCGGCGCTACCAAAAGAGAGGGGGGAGAGTTCCCCCTTGTGCTTCCTCCTCCATGGCCTCCCCCTAGATGGGAGAGGTTCTCCCTCTGGTCCTTGGCCTTCATGGTGATGATGGCCCCCTCTGGGATCCTCCTCCATGGCCTCTGCTGATGATGGCCCCCTCCGGCAGCTTGCCGAAGAGGTCCTAGATTGATTTTTCATGGCTACAGAGGCTTGCGGCAGCAGAACTCCCGATCTAGGTTTCTTTTCGGAGGTTTGGGGATTTATAGGAATTTTTGGCTTCGGTCTCACGTCAAGGGGGTCCACGAGCCAGCGGCAAGCCAGGAGGCATGCCCTAGGGGGAGGCGTGACCTCCACCCTTGTCGCTGCCTCATGAAGTTTCTGGTCTAACTCTTGTGCTTCGGGGTTCTCTTTTGGTCCATCAAAAATCACCGTAAATTTTCAACCCATTCCGAGAACTTTTATTTCTGCACAAAAAATGACACCATGGTAGTTCTGCTGAAAACAACGTCAGTCCAAGTTAGTTCTAATCAAATCATACCAAAACCATATAAAATTGTTGTAAACATGGCATGAATACTTCATAAATTATGGATACGTCGGAGACATATTAGCATCCCCAAGCTTAATTCCTACTCGTCCTTGAGTAGGTAAATGATAAAAGAAATAATTTATGAAGTGTGAATGCTAGCATAGTGCATAAATTTGATCAATGATAGTTCCAAACACTTTTTCTAGCATCATTATATATCATAAACAGTATCTCATCTCATAAAACTTCTCATGATCAAGTAGCAAGCTATTCACAAGTTAAAGTATAGACCATAAAGTTTCTTGAAAACTAACAAACCATGTTCGTAGTCATCAAACAATTGCAATTCATCTTATTTTCAAGAAGGGTCTATGTAAGAGCTTTGATTTAGCAAATTCCACATACTCAACTATCATATAGTCTTCCACGATTCCTAACACTCAAATCATATTTTTAGAACAAATAGCATCCGCCGAACACAGAGATATATAGGGGCTTGATGTTTCTCCTCCCAACTTATTTATCATATAGATAATCGTCAACAATAATAATTCATGATCAAATATATTTGAATGGCCATATGTGCGTAGATCTTTCCCTACCACATGATGTTTGCCAACTAAAGAATAACTGAGGTTGAAATAAGAAGGAATACTATTGACTCTTGCATAAAAGTAAATACATGAAAGTAAAAGATAGGTCCTTCGCAGAGGGAAGCAGAGTTTTCCATGAGCTATTTAATTTTGGATGTGCAAACCCTTAATGCAAAGGAACGTCACGTTGTATTGCCCTTTGTGATAGCAACCTTTATTATGCAGTCCGTCGCTTTTATTTCTTTACCATCACAAGTTCGTACAACGCTTATTTTCCCTCAAAATAAAGATCATACATATTTAGGAGAAATTTTTATTGCTTTTGCACCGATGACATCTTACTTGAAGGATCTTATTCAATCCATAGGTAGATATGGTGGATACTCATGGCATGAAACAAGGTTTAAGGGTTTCTTGATGCACAAGTAGTATCTCTACTTAGTACAAAATTTTGGCTAGCAAAAGATCCTAAGCAAGCACCACATGTTGGAGGATCCATAACAATATAACTTCTATACAAATATACCCAAACATAACTTATTACATTGTCTTTCTTGTCCAACTTCAACAAATTTGCTCAAGTTTGAAAATAATTAGTGCGGCTCACAATCATAGAAGATGTACAAGATAGCATATTTATATGTGAAATCTCTCTTCCTTCAATGTTCTTTCATGAATTGTTCAAGTGACCAATGTTGAGTTTGCTAACTTTCAATAAATTTTACCAACTATACTTCTTATATGTGAAGTCATTACTCCCCATGGGATAAACATATGAAACATATATAATTTTAGATTTATGACATTCAATTCATTCAACCATTTACTCATAGGATATAAGTGAAGCACGAAAGTAAATGACAAACTACTCCAAATAGATATAAGTGAAGATCAATGAGTAGTCAAGTAGTTAAATAGCCATGTGAGGACTCTCTCTCATTCAAGATTTCAGATCCAATGATTTTATTCAAACAGCAAGTAAAATGAAAATACACACCAAGCAAAACACATATCATGTGACGAATAAAAATATAGCTCCGAGTAAGGTATACCGATGGTTTGAAGACGAAAGAGGGGATGCCTTCCGGGGCATCCCCAAGCTTAGGCGCTCGAGTCTTACTTGAATATTACCTTGGGGTGCCTTGGGCATCCCCAAGTTTAGGGTCTTTTCACTACTTATTCTTCTCGTATCGATATCTCACTCAAAACTTTAAAACCTCAATCACACAAAACTTAACGGAACTTCATGAGATGGGTTAGCATGATAAAGAGCAAATCATTCACTTTGGTACTGTCAAGATAAGATTAATAATTGTTCTCACACAATGCCTACTGTACCATATCATTTCTACAATTATATTGAGCAATATAAGCCATAGAAACTAGAAAACAAGCAAACTATGCATTGAAAACAGAATCTGTTAGAAACAAAACAATCTGTAATGATCTGAACAACAATCATACTTCTGCTACTCCAAAACTCCTGAAAAATTAGGACAACCTAGCCAATTTGTATATCAATCTTGTGTAAGAAAATTCAGATCAAAAGCATGCTTCTGTGATTTTTTAAAATTCTGGCAATGAGCGTAAAAGTTTCTGTTTTTCAGCAAGATCAAATCAACTATCACCATAGATCATCCCAAAGGAATTACTTGGAACTTTATTGAAAGAAAAACTATAAAACATAATTAATACAGTAGCATAATCATGAGAACAAACAAAAATAGTAGGGGTAAATATTAGGTTGTCTCCCAACAAGGGCTTTCCTTTAATGCCTTTTTAGCTAGGCAAGAAATTTTAATGATAATTAATCTCCCAAGCCCAATTCCAATGATAATTTTATTCATACTCTAAAAGATATAAGTGAAGTTCATAGATCATTCTACAATTAATATAGATTTACAAATATCCAAGCTCAAAATATATAAGTGAAGCACACGAAGCATTCTATAAAGTTAAACTCAAAAGATTTAAGTTAAGCAAGAGCATTCTATAAAGCCGTACTCAAAAGATTTAAGTGAAGAAGATGAAGCATTCTATAAATCAATGAAGGACTATCTCATACAAGCATGGTGCATAAAGGAAAAGAAAAGAAAAATAAACACAAAGACGCATACGTGTGAACAAAACAAAAACCGATGTATACCAATAATTGTTGAGGAAGAAAGATGAGATGCCAACCGGGGCATCCCCAAGCTTAGATGCTTGAGTATCCTTGAAATATTTACTTGGGGTGCCTTGGGCATCCCCAAGCTTGAACACTTGCCTCTCTTTATTCTTCTCATATTTATAACTCCTCGATCTTCGAACACTTCATCCACGCAAAACTTAACAAAACCCTCATGAGATCCGTTAGTATAATAAAGTAAATCACTACCATTAGGTACTGTTGTAAACTCATTCCAATTTCATATGAGCTTTATATCTACTGTATTCCGACTTCATCATGGTTCATATCAGCACATTATTTTTATAATACAATGGATATATACAAGGGGATAATTGAAACTTCCATGAAAATTTCTACATTGTTTCCATGAGCATGAACACAAGTGTTCAAGGTCGACCTCTCACTTTTCCAATGCATAACCTTCCAATCACTTCTCTTTTTGAAAACGTTTTTAGGCATAAGAGGCAAGTAAATCTTTTAGTATTTTCATTCTTTTGATTTTTTTGTTTATTTCACCCACAACTAAAGAAAACAAAAGGGAAAGGGAAAACAAAATATACTTAGTGAAGAAAGCAAACAAGCACACACGAGAATATCGACCCCACGCTATTGCTCCCCAGCAACGGTGCCATAAAAGATCTAGATAATCCCCAAGTGCAAGGAATCATCGTAGCAATTTCCAAAGGTGGAAGTGATAAGTATGGAGTGTCGAACCCACAAGGAGCTAAAGGTAAGATCAATATTCCTTCAAGTCCTATCTGCCACTGATATGACTCTACTTACACCGAACGTTTGCTTCCATCTAGAAGCGAGAAATAAAACTACGTTGTGGGTATGAAGAGGATAACTTTGCATGATATCAGACAACTAAAATATAAAAATAGGTGTTGTTAACATAAAGTTAGAATATATTACTATATATATCATAAATAGCGAGTGTGGAATAATGATGGGTCGGTGTGCGGAATTGTCCTAGGCAATTGTTAACAAGATCGGCAGTCGTTATTGCAATTTCACATGAGGGAGAGGCATAAGTTAACATACTTTCTCTTCTTGGATCATATGCACTTATGATTGGAACTCTATCAAGCTAACATACTTTCTCTTCTTCGATAATATGCACTTATGATGGCCCCCTCCGGCAGGGTGCCGGAGAGGGCCTAGATTGATTTTTCATGGCTATAGAGGCTTGCGGCGGCGGAACTCCCGATCTAGGTTTCTTTTTGGAGGTTTGGGGATTTATAGGAATTTTTGGCGCCGGTCTCACGTCAAGGGGGTCCATGAGGCAGCGGCAAGCTAGGGGGGCACGCCCTAGGGGGGAGGGTGCACCCTCCACCCTTGCCACTTCCTCATGAAGCTTCTGGTCCAACTCTTCTGCTTCGGAGTTCTCTTTTGGTCCATAAAAATCACCATAAATTTTTCTGCCCATTCTGAGAACTTTATTTCTGGACAAAAAACGACACCACAATAGTGTTGAATACAGCGTCAGTCCGGGTTAGTTCTAATCAAATCATACCAAAACCATATAAAATTGTTGTAAACATGGCATGAATACTTCATAAATTATAGATACGTCGGAGGCGTATCTATCTATAATATTAACCGTGTTTGATGTATCCGCCATCGCAAACAATTTGCATCTTTTTACGGTTTTGTACATCATCATTTGTGATTAATGCATCACACACAGTTTCGGCGAAGGGTCTCTGATTGTAGTGTCGCATTAGCAGCATTCTGTAGTAGTGAATGATTGAGCATAATGGGCTAAGGATAACTTTCTCTAGTGCTGATATTCCGAGAGACATGTTTGCTTATTAGTATGCTTGAGTATTGATGTCTTCATGTCAAATTATAGACTATTGCTTTGAATCATTCAAGTCCAAATGTTCATACTACAAAAGAAAAGAGTATATGATGAATATCTTAGGTAGCATTCCATAGCAAAAAAAATCTATTTTTTATCATTTACCTATTTGAGGACGAGCAGGAATTAAGCTTGGGGATGCTTGATACGTCTCCAACGTATCTATAATTTTTTTGATTGTTCCATGCTATTATATTATCAATCTTGGATGTTTTATATACACTTTCAATCAATAATATATCATTTTTTGGGACTAACCTATTAACTTAGTTTCCAGTGCCAGTTGTTGTTTTTTGCTTGATTTTGGTTTTGTAGAATATCAGTACCAACCAAAGTCCAAATGCCACGAAACTTTTTAGAGAATTTTTTCTAGCAATAAGAGACCCTGGAAGCAGTCAGAAAGCTGGAGAAGATTTTTGAAGGCTTGCAACTTCATCATATCCCACGGCTTAAAAATCAAGCGGTCGATGAGTTGGCCAAGATCGGTTCCACTCGGAAAGAGGTCCCAAAGAACGTGTTCCTTGAGCATTTTCACTCCCCCGCGATCAAAGAAGATCCATTTGTGGAGGAGCCACCATAGCCGGTCGGACCCTCAAATCCTACTAAAGTTTTGATACCAACAATAATTGACATGATGTTTGAAGTACTGGCAATCACTACTGAGTGGGTTGTCCCTTATATAGTGTACTTGCTAAGGCAAGAGCTCCCAGAGGATGAAGTTGAGGCATGGTAGATCTTTCGTAGATCGAAAGCTTACACTATCATGGGAGATCAGCTGTACAAGAAGAGTGCCTCTGATGTTACACAATGCTACATTTGACCACAGGAGGGGCAACAGATCCTGCAAGAGATTCGCTCGGGTACTTGTGGAAACCACACATCCTCTTGGACGTTGGTTGCTAAAGCATTTAGGGCAGGTTTCTACTGGCCCCGTGCCAACGAAGCTGCCAGAGACATAGTGGAGCAGTGCTTCGGATGCCAGTTCTACGCCAATCAATTACACAAGCCAGCGTCCGCGCTGAAGATGATTCCTCTAACATGGCCATTTGTTGTCTGGGGGATGGACATAATCAGACCCCTTCGGACCGGGACCAACAGATTTACTCGTCTATTGGTGGCAGTGGACAAATTCACCAAGTGGATTAAAACGAAGCCCATTAAGAAGATGGACTCGGGTAAGGCTATCAAATTCATCAAGGAGATAATCTTCAGGTTTGGAGTCCCCCATGGCGTCATCACTCACAATGGGTCGAACTTTGACTCAGACGAGTTCCGCGAGTACTTCTACACTAAGGGCACTAGGGTAGATTACGCCTCGTGGCTCACCCGCAGTCAAATGGTTAGGCAGAGCAGACGAATGGGATGATACTCCAAGAGTTGAAGCCATGACTTATGCACGACCTAGAGCACGCTGCGGGAGATTGGGTCATTGAGTTGCCGTCGGTCGTCTGTGGCCTGTAACTGACTTCGAACCAATCCACGACTCACACTCCCTTTTTCATGGTGTACAACGCACAAGCTGTCCTTCCGAGTGATTTACTTCACAATTGCCCTCGAGTGAAACTATATCCGGAGGCAGAAGTTGAAGAAGCACAATAGGATGGCTCGACGTTGTAACACCCACGATGCGGCTATATCTCCCACGTGTCGAAGGACGACTTAGAGGCATAACCGCATTGTGGTTTTGTCGCAAGAAGGGTCATCTTCACACAATCCCATGTAATGAACAAGACTGGGATAAAGAGTTGGCTTACAATCGCCACTTCACACAATGAACATAAATAATTCATACATCATTCAGAGTACACACATAGTCCGACTACGGACGAAGCCAAAAGAAAAGAAGATAACCCAACTGCAAGATCCCCGATCGTCCCAACTGGGCTCCACTACTGATCATCATGAAACGAAACATAGCAACGATCCAGATCTTCATTGAGCTCCCATATGAGCTTGGTTGCATCACCTGTACTGGTATCATCGACACCTGCAACTGTTGTGATAGTATCTGGTGAGTCACGGGGACTCAGCAATCTCAAAACCCGCGAGATCAAGACTATTTAAGCTTATGGGAAGGAAGTGTGGAGTTGCAGCAAGCACTAAGCAAATATGGTGGCTAACATACGCAAATAAGAGCGAGAAGAGAGCAAACGGAACGGTCGTGAACTAGCAATGATCAAGAAGTGATCCTGAACTCCTACTTACGTCAAACATAACCCAAAACCGTGTTCACTTCCCGGACTCCGCCGAAAAGAGACCATCACGGCTACATACACGGTTGATGCGTTTTAATTAAATCAAGTGTCAAGTTACCTACAACCGGACATTAACAAATTCCCATCTGCCTATAACCGCAGGCACGGCTTTCGAAAGATTATACCCTGCAGGGGTGTCCCAACTTAGCCCATCACAAGCTCTCACGGTTAACGAAGGATATTCCTTCTCCCGGGAAGACCCGATCAGCCTCGGAATCCCGGTTCGCAAGACATTTCGACAATGGTAAAACAAGACCAGCAAAGCCGCCCGATGTGCCGACAAATCCCGATAGGAGTCGCACGTACCTTGTTCTCAGGGCACACCGGATAAGTCAAGCTACGAGTAAAACCAGCCCTCAAGTTGCCCCGAGGTGGCCCCGCAGGCTGCTCATTTCGGACCAACACTCGAAGGAGCACTGGCCCGGGGGGGGTTAAAATAAAGATGACCCTTGAGTCTGCAAAACCCAAGGGAAAAAGGCTTAGGTGGCAAATGTTAAAACCAAGGTTGGGCCTTGCTGCAGGAGTTTTATTCAAAGCGAACTGTCAAGGGGGTCCCATAAATCACCCAACCGTGTAAGGAACGCAAAATCAAGGAACATAATACCGGTATGACGGAAACTAGGGTAGCAAGAGTGGAACAAAACACCAGGCATAAGGCCGAGTCTTCCACCCTTTACCAAGTATATAGATGCATTAATAATATAAGAGATATTGTGATATCCCAACATAATCCTGTCCATCATGAAGCAATCTTCAACTTCACCTGCAACTAACAATGCTATAAGAGGGGCTGAGCAAAGCGGTAACATAGCCAAGCAACGGTTTGCTAGGAAGGATGAAAAGGTTAGAGGCTGACATGGCAATATGGGAGGCATGGTAAACAAGTGATAGGTAGCGCAGCATAGCGATAGAATGGAGTAACTAGCAAGCAAAGATAGAAGTGATATCAAGGCTAATGGTCATCTTGCCTGAAATCCCGCAAGGAAGAAGAACGAGTCCATGAAGAAGACAAACGGACGTAGTCAAATGAATCCTCACAATTCCGGAACGAAACCGAAGCTAACGAGAGAAGCAAACCGGAAAGAAGAAAACAACACGGTAAACACACAAGCATAATCATGGCATGATGCACAACCAAATATGATGCATGTCCGGTTTAATGAGGCATGGCATGGCAAGGTAAAGCAAACAACACTACAATTTAAGTGGAGCTCAATATTCAACGAGTTGCATATTGATGGAACACCACATCAATTATTTAGTTCTCTCTCGGTTATGATACTCAACAAATATTAAATGTTAATTAACATGGCAAGGGGTGAAGCATAAATAAACTATCTATTTAGGCAAGTTTAAGTGAGGCCGGAAACAAACAATAATTCCGGAAAATCCCCACATGTCTTTTAGTAGTATAATGCAAACACAATTTTAAGCATTTAAATGTTGTTATCATGATGCGGATGACATATGCAAGTTATATGCAATTTTATGAAAACGTTGACTTGAGCATGTTACGAGGCATTTGGCGCCATGGCGGAAGGAAAAGGGTGCCACGGCAGTGAAACAAAAATGGTGCCACGGCAACATTCCGGTCCCGATAACTTGATTGAGATACCGATGCAAACGAGAAGTGTGCGGATGTGTAGAACACGCAAGAGATGGTGGGGTGCTCCCGACTACCGGGTTCCCATGGGACGACGGCATGGCAAACGAGGAATGTGCAAAGACCTCTCTCGGACACGGTGCAAACACGAGCATCTCATACAACACACAAGCATTCGTTCACGGGCGGTCGTCTCGGGTTTATACCTTTGAAGCGTGCATTTAGGGGCGGTTCGAGTCGTCGAGGGAAGTAGTCGTTCACGGGGCGACGGTAGTGGAAGTAGTCGTTCTCGCGACGGTAGTGGAAGTAGTGGTACACGGCGGCGGCAGTAGTTGTTCAGGGTCTTGGCGGGTCGTCGTGTAGCTGTACACGTTTTCGTAGATGACCGGGGTCGTCGGTAGAGGTACACACGTTGTCGGGGTACTTGTCGGTCTGGTCTTGGTGTAGATGTACATGGCAAACGTAGTGGAACTTGGCGAAAATCTGAAGATGGCCTTGGCGGATGCAAGCAGCAGCACAGGGCTGGCAGAGGCAACGCGGGTTCGCGCGTGGCCTGCGGTGGAGGTCAACTCCGACAAGGACGGGCCACCGGAGTCAGATCCGACCGGGGACGGGCAAGGCGGCGGAGGCCACCCGGATCTGGACGGGGTTAGAGGAAGACTGCGCTCCCGCGGTTGAAGACGAACGGCGACAACACGGCACTCTAGGAGGCAGCAGGGCACGGGGACGACAGGGGCATGGCCGCAGGGCTCGTCCATGGCGTCCCTAACCTCCGGAGCACAGCGGGGCAACAAGGAGGGGTGGAGACGCGAGCTGCAGGCGCTACCGGACGATGCAGAGTAGAGGAGATGAGGCGGACATGGCGCGTGGAAGGAGGCCGAGCGCTGCGGGCGCACGAACATAGAGAAGAGGAGGCGGGGCGTGGACGAGCTCGTGCTCGAGTGCCTGAAGACGATGGCGCGGTGGTGAAGAAGCGGGCGGTGGCGGCCGGACCAGGAGTCGAGGCGGCGCAGCTCCTGCTCGGCGTGGAGGACGACGGCTATGGGCGCCATGGTGGGCTTGCGGTGGAGGCAGGGAAGGAGCCGCGTGAGGGAGGAGGTTGGGCGCGCAGAAGCTTGAGGGACGGCGCGATGGAGGGGAAGGGGAAGATCGAGGAGAGGGATCGGGCGCTGTCCCTGGCTGCGATGTGGAGCGTGGTGGCGGCGCGAGGGAACAAGAGGGAGAGATGAGATGCGTGGGGACTGGGCTAGGGTTAGAGCTGGGGCGCGGCTGGGCCTAGGAGGCTGGTTGGGTCGGCCCAGGTGGAGAAAGAAGTGGCCACAGGCCTGGCTGGGCTGGCTCCTCTCTCTCTCTAATCCCCCACTTCTCTTTTATTTACCAAAAGCGGTAAATAGCAAAGAAATAAAAAGGAGATAAAGAAAGGGTTGGAGAAATAATTTGAGCATGGGGTTAATTTTCCCGAACTCGCAAAAATATGCTCATTCCAAGAAAAATAAAAAGGCCATGATTTAAAGATTTAAATTCAAACTCATTTGAATTTAATTCAAATGGGTTTGAACTAGGACTTGATAAAAGGAAGGTCAAAAAATGTTCGGATTTTTGGTGGAGCTCCGGAAAATGACGAAACAATTTATGGGCAGAGTTGGAGACCAAGAATTAAGATAATAAAGGCATTGGGATATTTTGCAAGTGTGTTATGGTGATTCCAAAACAATGGAATATTTTATAATATCTCCCTAAATATCGGGAGGGTATGTTATAAAGAGAAGTCACCCTTCCCTCGATTTAAATGGATCGAAGATCCATACAATTTATTTAGTTGAGTTTTAAAAATTAAATGGCATGATGGCATTATGCAATGCAAGAGATGACATGATGAAATGCAACAAACAAAAATAAATCACACGGCGAAACTCGGAATAGCTGGGAGTCTTCTAGAGTGTCGGTCTCGGGGCGTTACAACACTCCACCACTACAAGAGGATCTCGTCTCGAGATCTAGGATGGCACCGGAGAGAAACGGAAGAGGAAGAGAGGAGGTAAAACTAAGCTACTTCTTCGACCAATGAGTGAAACCAAAGAACCTTGAGAGGTTGAAAAAAATAGAAAGAAAAAACACAACGGAGTTGAACACAATTGAGAGCACTACGGTAGAAAATAGAAACAAGGAATGCCATGTGAACCTTGGAGGTTGCAAAGCGATGAATGACAAGTACAATGGACAAGAAGGAATTGGAACCACTCTGGTTGAAACGAGATAAACAAGGAACGAGGAAGAACAAATTCGGACAGCACTCCGGTTGAAAAGAGATGCAAGACTTGATAAGATGAAAAGAACTTGAAGAGGTGACACAACACTCCGGTTAGATGGATAAGCACGAAAAGAACACGATCCTCAATACAAGAAGATGAGTGAAGAGAGAAACATCACAATGCCTCCGGAAGAAAGAATAGAAGATAGATCATTGGAATAACAGAATGGAGAAGAAAATGCCAACTTCTGCCACAAATGAACTTGGAAAGCATCCTTGCAAAGAAGAGTTGAACGGAGTTGTTGGAAAATCAACAACGAAAAGCACAAGCTTGTTGTGGGCTTATGGCAAACATCTCAAAATTATGAGGTGACAACCGGCCACTAATGGAAACAATTGCTTGCTTGAGATCAACGAAGAGATGAAAAACTGCTTTCACCGAGAGGATAGGAGAAAACTTGGATCATTGATAAGCACCACAATAGCAACATTCCTTAGGGAAGGCTTTTAGGTGAAATCTATACCAAGATAACTCCAACGAAGAGATTAATGGATTTAAAATACCTCATTCTTGACAACATGTGAATCGCGAAACATGGATGGAAATTGTCAAGAATGATATAACACCACCTGAAAAGATAAGATAGAAGTAATTGCACTTCAGAATGCAAGAAGAAGAATACTTGAAATCCACAAAACAAAACATGTGTTGAGCACCATGTTTATTTTAGAGTATAGCTTGGTGGGTCATAACTTCGAGAGAAATCTTGAAGAACAATTGAAGAATGAAAAGAATCCTTGACGAACCACCATGTAGAGCCTCCATGAAGAACTCCGGTAATAAAAGAATGATAGAAAGAAAGAGAAGTTGAAAAACACAAGGTGAAGCCTTGCAATGATTTAGATGGAGCTTCGCGGCGATATAACCGAGAAAACTTGGAACTCTGGAAAAGAAAAGATGAAGCATCTCGAACCAAGAAAAATGACATGATGAACAACTCTGGAAAGAAGAAACTAGATTACTTGGGTGAAACAATAATAAGAATTACGTTATGCGTATCCTTTACCAATTTAAAATGATGACAAGCAACGGATTTGGCATACTACTTATTCTCGTAGAAAAGGATTAAGAGAGATATAGTGTTAACTTCAGAAGCTATTGATGGAACCACCAGTGGAATTTGGAAACAGTGAATGAATTGATATGATAACGAAGGAAGTGAAATCTTGAATGAACCACCGTAAGAATTGAAAATGAAAGTAGCAAAGGCACAAATCACCGGGAAGAATTGGAAAACAAATAAAGATACTTGAGGGGATTTAGATACAAGAGAACGAAGAGATCATGAACTGATTAGAGGATATTTGAACGATGCACGGGTAAGATTTGGAGAACGAGAGTTGAAAGCTGAGAATGAATAATTCAGAGAAGATGGGCTCCGGAGAATGAAACTGAAAAGACTCCTGAATTGCTCCGGATGGGTGAAAAGAATTCTCACAATCAAAAACAATTATGAGAGGATGTCATCAAGCTAGAACCACGAATCTTCAAGAGAACGGACCAAGATTTAGGAGAAATCCTTCTTCAGTCTTCAAATGTTGAGAATGATGATGAGAACCACCATGAATTGTTGAGATACTCTGGGAGAATGAAAAATAGAAAGGTTGAATCAACGATGAAAGAATTTGGAAGATCTTGGACAAAGGCATATGACTGATGAAATTCATTCTTACGTCAAACTTCGAAAAGAATTTGGGAATGGCTCCGGGAAAATTAGGAGATTCAGGTAAGATCCTGGGAAAAGACCTGTGGGTTAGGGCCCACTAAAAAGATACACCGTTGAACGATTGATTGAAAGGGGGAATTGTGCCGGTTGAATTAAATGACTTGAATGAGATAATAATCTCCAAATAACTTGAACGGATCTTGATAATGGAGACACAAATCTTCTGAGATATCCTCGGCACTTCGGATATGAAGAGAGAGAGGTGAACGATTATGAGATGCACCGGTATGGTATAGCATTTGAACGAGGAAAAAGGATATGATCAACACCGAAAGCTTGAGTTAAATCCACCTGAGAAGAAAAGAATGAAAAATGATGAACTTGAAACTCCGTTAGTATCTTCTTGAGAATCATCGGATAAGAACATTGACGGAAAAGAATGGAGAGACTTCCCATCAATAAAAGGATACATGATTAAGATATATGAGTCCTTGAAGAAGAAAAGGGTGGGAGGGCGGGAAAACAAAGGCAACTTGGGACAGATGAAACAACCACCATTGAGAAAACTTAGAAATGATCTTGTGGATGTTGAAAATGATCGGATCCACTTGAAGAGAAGCACACCGGTTGGGAAAAGAATTAACATGACGATCTCGATGATCAAGAAGGATTAGTATTCACATAGCCATATGAGAACAACGTTTAGGGAAGGTATGGATCAACACTTGACTTCGAAGCAACTCGAATACCACAAATAAAACAAAACAAAGGATTTGGCTTGCGGAATAAGCCGGAACAAACATAAGATAGAGATTTCGTCCGAAGTTTTCGTGGTGGGGCCCACACAGGCTCGAGTGTACAGCACCATCATGTACAAGGCAGTGCACATGACATACGAAGTGTCCCCGAACCAGCATAGCCAAGGGTTCTTTAAGACACAACGAGACCACTGTAAAAACGACCGTGGAAAGACGGACTGCTAGACGTCGAACCCCAATCTCATATCATACATCTGTCAGAAAGATATTCTAGGAGCTACTTGAATTCCCACCTATAAAACTCCCGAAACTTTCTGGTTATGCAATCTGGTGTTGGGGATACAGGGGAAGCAATATATATCTCACCCAAACTAACAATACCTACATCCAAGCTGTATCCATCCGTCAACACATAACCGAGAAACCTTCGGAAATTGTGTACCTCAACCTTCGAAAAGCATCCGTTATACGAGCTATGGCAATACTCCCGAACTCCCGCCCCAGTACTGGGTGGCGTCGAGCTTATCTCACCAACAACTGCATAAAAGAGATTTTCGATGTCGGCAAAACTCAGGTATTCCAGAACTGCAACGATAAAATTGTGACGACAACACCTCGGAGCTCAACTCCCCGGGTCAAAGCCACATAATAGACATGAGGCACCAAGAACAATGTTCTCGTCACAAAACCATCGGAACGATTCCAAGATACCCGCGTGATCCTAAAAAAATTTAGTGAAATTTGAGGAGAGGAAAGTCAAAACATCTACGTCAGGAGACCTCACCAGAGCGACGAAGGGACTGAGGAGTAAAAAGAATCCTACTCTCCGATATATATAATCCTAAGACTCAAAACATTTTTGATCTAGACTCAACAACGCCAGCAATCAAGCAGGGGGCTCCTAAGTCAGGGATGGCTCTGATTACCAACTTGTAACACCCACGATGCGGCTATATCTCCCACGTGTCGAAGCACGACTTAGAGGCATAACCGCATTGTGGTTTTGTCGCAAGAAGGGTCATCTTCACACAATCCCATGTAATGAACAAGACTGGGATAAAGAGTTGGCTTACAATCGCCACTTCACACAATGAACATAAATAAGTCATACATCATTCAGAGTACACACATAGTCCGACTACGGACGAAGCCAAAAGAAAAGAAGATAACCCAACTGCAAGATCCCCGATCGTCCCAACTGGGCTCCACTACTGATCATCATGAAACGAAACATAGCAACGATCCAGATCTTCATTGAGCTCCCATCCGAGCTCGGTTGCATCACCTGTACTGGTATCATCGGCACCTGCAACTGTTGTGATAGTATCTGGTGAGTCACGGGGACTCAGCAATCTCAAAACCCGCGAGATCAAGACTATTTAAGCTTATGGGAAGGAAGTGTGGAGTTGCAGCAAGCACTAAGCAAATATGGTGGCTAACATACGCAAATAAGAGCGAGAAGAGAGCAAACGGAACGGTCGTGAACTAGCAATGATCAAGAAGTGATCCTGAACTCCTACTTACGTCAAACATAACCCAAAACCGTGTTCACTTCCCGGACTCCGCCGAAAAGAGACCATCACGGCTACACACACGGTTGATGCGTTTTAATTAAATCAAGTGTCAAGTTACCTACAACCAGACATTAACAAATTCCCATCTGCCTATAACCGCAGGCACAGCTTTCGAAAGATTATACCCTGCAGGGGTGTCCCAACTTAGCCCATCACAAGCTCTCACGGTCAACGAAGGATATTCCTTCTCCTGGGAAGACCCGATCAGCCTCGGAATCCCGGTTCGCAAGACATTTCGACAATGGTAAAACAAGACCAGCAAAGCCGCCCGATGTGCCGACAAATCCCGATAGGAGTCGCACGTACCTCGTTCTCAGGGCACACCGGATAAGTCAAGCTACGAGTAAAACCAGCCCTCAAGTTGCCCTAAGGTGGCCCCGCAGGCTGCTCATTTTGGACCAACACTCGTAGGAGCACTGGCCCCGGGGGGGGGGGGGGGGGGTTAAAATAAAGATGACCCTTGAGTCTGTAGAACCCAAGGGAAAAAGGCTTAGGTGGCAAATGTTAAAACCAAGGTTGGGCCTTGCTAGAGGAGTTTTATTCAAAGCGAACTGTCAAGGGGGTCCCATAAATCACCCAACCGTGTAAGGAACGCAAAATCAAGGAACATAATACCGGTATGACAGAAACTAGGGCGGCAAGAGTGGAACAAAACACCAGGCATAAGGCCGAGTCTTCCATCCTTTACCAAGTATATAGATGCATTAATAATATAAGAGATATTGTGATATCCCAACATAATCCTGTCCATCATGAAGCAATCTTCAACTTCACCTGCAACTAAGAATGCTATAAGAGGGGCTGAGCAAAGCGTTAACATAGCCAAGCAACGATTTTCTAGGAAGGATGAAAAGGTTAGAGGCTGACATGGCAATATGGGAGGCATGGTAAACAAGTGATAGGTAGCGCAGCATAGCGATAGAACGGAGTAACTAGCAAGCAAAGATAGAAGTGATATCAAAGGTAATGGTCATCTTGCCTGAAATCCCGCAAGGAAGAAGAACGAGTCCATGAAGAAGACAAACGGACGTAGTCGAACGAATCCTCACAATTCCGGAACGAAACCGAAGCTAACAAGAGAAGCAAACCAGAAAGTAGCAAACAACACAGTAAACACACAAGCATAATCATGGCATGATGCACAACCAAATATGATGCATGTCCGGTTTAATGAGGCATGGCATGGCAAGGTAAAGCAAACAACACTACAATTTAAGTGGAGCTCAATATGCAACGAGTTGCATATTGACGGAACACCACATCAATTATTTAGTTCTCTCTCGGTTATGATACTCAACAAATATTAAATGTTAATTAACATGGCAAGGGGTGAAGCATAAATAAACTAACTATTTAGGCAAGTTTAAGTGAGGCCGGAAACAAACAATAATTCCGGAAAATCCCCACATGTCTTTTAGTAGTATAATGCAAACACAATTTTAAGCATTTAAATGTTGTTATCATGATGCGGATAACATATGCAAGTTATATGCAATTTTATGAAAACGTTGACATGAGCATGTTACAAGGCATTTGGCGCCATGGCGGAAGGAAAAGGTTGCCACGGCGGTGAAACGAAAATGGTGCCACGGCAACATTCCGGTCCCGATAACTTGATTGAGATACCGATGCAAACGAGAAGTGTGCGGATGTGTAGAACACGCAAGAGATGGTGGGGTGCTCCCGACTACCGGGTTCCCACGGGTGACGGCATGGCAAACGAGGAACGTGCAAAGACCTCTCTCGGACACGGTGCAAACACGAGCATCTCATACAACACACAAGCATTCGTTCACGGGCGGTCGTCTCGGGTTTATACCTTTGAAGCGTGCATTTAGGGGCGGTTCGAGTCGTCGAGGGAAGTAGTCGTTCACGGGGCGACGGTAGTGGAAGTAGTTGTTCTCGCGACGGTACTGGAAGTAGTGGTACACGGCGGCAGTGTAGTTGTTCAGGGTCTTGGTGGGTCGTCGTGTAGCCGTACACGTTTTCGTAGATGACCAGGGTCATCGGTAGAGGTACACACGTTGTCGGGGTACTTGTCGGTCCAGTCTTGGTGTAGATGTACATGGCAAACATAGTGGAACTTGGCGAAAATCTGAAGATGGCCTTGGCGGATGCAAGCAGCAGCACAGGGCTGGCAGAGGCAACGTGGGTTCGCGCGTGGCCTGCGGTGGTGGTCAACTCCGACGAGGACGGGCCACCGGAGTCAGATCCGACCGGGGACGGGCAAGGCGGCGGAGGCCACCCGGATCTGGACGGGGTTAGAGGAAGACTACGCTCCCGCGGTTGAAGACGAACAGCGATGGCGCGGCACTCTAGGAGGCAGCAGGGCACGGGGACGACAAGGGCGTGGCTGCAGGGCTCGTCCATGGCGTCCCTGACCTTCGGAGCATAGTGGGGCAACAAGGAGGGGTGGAGACGCGAGCTGCAGGCGCTACCGGACGGCGCAGAGCAGAGGAGGCGAGGCGGACATGGCGCGTGGAAGGAGGCCGAGCGCTGCGGGCGCGCGAACACAGAGAAGAGGAGGCGGGGCGCGGACGAGCTCGTGCTCGAGTGCCTGAAGACGATGGCGCAGCGGCGGAGAAGCGGGCGGTGGCGGCCGGACCAGGAGTCGAGGCGGCGCAGCTCCTGCTCGGCGTGGAGGACGACGGCTGCGGGCGCCATGGTGGGCTCGCGGTGGAGGCAGGGAAGGAGCCGCGCGAGGGAGGAGGTTGGGCGTGCAGAAGCTTGAGGGACGGCGCGACGGAGGGGAAGGGGAAGATCGAGGAGAGGGATCGGGCGCTGTCCCTGGCTGCGATGTGGAGCGTGGTGGCGGCGCGAGGGAACAAGAGGGAGAGATGAGATGCGTGGGGACTGGGCTAGGGTTAGAGCTGGGGCGCGGCTGGGCCTAGGAGGCTGGTTGGGTCGGCCCAGATGGAGAAAGAAGTGGCCAGAGGCCTGGCTGGGCTGGCTCCTCTCTCTCTCTAATCCCCCACTTCTCTTTTATTTACCAAAAGCGGTAAATAGCAAAGAAATAAAAAGGAGATAAAGAAAGGGTTGGAGAAATAATTTGAGCATGGGGTTAATTTTCCCGAACTCGCAAAAATCTGGTCGTTCCAAGAAAAATAAAAAGGCCATGATTGAAAGATTTAAATTCAAACTCATTTGAATTTAATTCAAATGGGTTTGAACTAGGACTTGATAAAAGGAAGGTCAAAAAGTGTTCGGATTTTTGGTGGAGCTCCGGAAAATGACGAAAAAATCTTTGGGCAGAGTTGGAGACCAAGAATTAAGATAATAAAGGCATTGGGATATTTTGCAAGTGTGTTATGGTGATTCCAAAACAATGGAATATTTTATAATATCTCCCTAAATATCGGGAGGGTATGTTATAAAGAGAAGTCACCCTTCCCTCGATTTAAATGGATCAAAGATCCATCCAATTTATTTAGTTGAGTTTTAAAAATTAAATGGCATGATGGCATGATGCAATGCAAGAGATGACATGATGAAATGCAACAAACAAAAATAAATCACACGGTGAAACTCGGAATAGCTGGGAGTCTTCTGGAGCGTCGGTCTCGGGGCGTTACAGACGTCCTCAAGGAAGAGCGCGAGTTAGCGCTCATCAGGTCGACCGCCTACCAGTATGATTTGCGCTGCTATGGTGGCAGGCAGGTCAAAGGGCGTTCCTTTCAAGAAGTTGACTTGGTCCCCTGACTGAACCAGCTGAAGCCACACAAGCTAGCCCCTCCATGGGAAGGACCCTTTGTGATCGTGAAGGTTCTGAACAATGGATCCTATCGACTCTACAACTTTGACAAGGACATAGAAGAGCCCCGGGCTTGGAATGCGAACCTGCTCCGCAAATTCTTCACTTCGATTTTTTTTCATTGTAATAGATTTCTGAGTGACATCCGATGAACAAAAGTCTTACTTTTCCTTTATATCATTGAATTTGGCTAAGTGCTATGATTCACTCTGGTGATTTCAAACACTTGGAAACTAAAACACTCCCAGCGGGTGAACTTAGCCGTGAACCAGAATTTGCCTAAGTTGAAAACCTCTCCGAGTGAGGACGTCATCCTCACCTGGGGGCTTAGCTGTGAACCAGAATTCGCCTAAGTTGAAAACCTCTCCAAGTGAGGACATCCTCATCACTCGGGGGCTTGGTCGCGTACCAGAATTCGCCTAAATTAAAAATCATCCGAGTGAGGACATCCTCCTCACTCGGAGGCTTAGCCGTGAACCAGAATTTGCCTAAGTTAAAAACTCATCTGAGTGAGACATCCTCCTCACTTGGGGGTTAGCCATGAACCAGAATTCGCCTAAGTTAAAAACTCACTGGAGTGAGGACATTCTACTCACTCGGAGGCTTAGCCATGAACCATAATTTGCCTAACTTAAAAACTCATCTGCGAACCTGGGGGCTTAGCCATGAACCAAAAATCGGGGGCTTAGCCGTGAACCAAAAATCGCCTAAGTCAAAAACACATCAGCAAACAAAAGCAAGGGTCCAAACATCTGATTGATAACATTCGACTAACTACGATCTGTTTGAATGGTCAAGACAAAAGATCAAGTGCATGAGATCCAAGCTCAATAAAGTTTAACGGTTACATAAAACTGTTGGGGATCATTGCAGAAATTAAAAAATTTCTACGCATCACCAAGATCAATCTATGGAGAGACTAGCAACGAGAGAGAGGGGAGTGCATCTTCATACCCTTGAAGATCGCGATGCGGAAGCGTTACAAGAACGCGGATGAGGGAGTCATACTCGCGGCGATTCAAATCGCGGAAGATCTGATCTAACGCCGAACGGACGGCGCCTCCGCGTTCAACACACGTACATCCCGGGGACGTCTCCTCCTTATTGATCCAGCAAAGAGGGAGGAGAAGTTGAGGGAAAACTCCAGCAGCACGACGGCGTGGTGGCGATGGAGCTCGTGGTTCTCCGGCAGGGCTTCGCCAAGCACTACGGAGGAGGAGGACGTGTTGGAGGAGGGAGGGGGCTGCACCAGGGAAGAGGTACGGCTGCCCTCCCACCCCTCCACTATATATAGGGGCAAGGGGAGAGGGCGAGGCACCCTAGGGTTTCCCCTAGGGGGCGGCGGCCAAGCAGATTGGATCTCCCTCGGGAAAATCCTAGGGAGACTTGCCCCCCAAGCCAAGCGTGTGGAGGATTGCCTCCCAAGCTAGGTGGAGGCGCCCCACCTCCCCAACTAAAGTGGGAAAGGGTGTGGGGGTGCACCACCCCTTAGTGGGCTGGTTTGCCCCTTCCCCTTTGGCCCATGAGGCCCTCCAACACTTGCCGGGGCTCCCGAAACACCTTTCGGTCATGCTGGCCATAGCCTGGTACCCCCGGAACACTTCCGGACTCCAATACCCTTCGTCCAATATATCGATCTTCACCGTCAGACCATTCCGGAACTCCTCGTGACGTCCGGGATCACCTCCGAGACTCCGAACTACCTTCGATAACCACATACTATTTCCCATAACAACTCTAGCGTCACCGAACCTTAAGTGTGTAGACCCTACGGGTTCGGGAACCATGCAGACATGACCGAGACGTTCTCCGGCCAATAACCAATAGCGGGATCTGGATACCCATGTTGGCTCCCACATGTTCCACGATGATCTCATCGGATGAACCACGATGTCAAGGATTCAATCAATCATGTATACAATTCCCTTTGTCCATTGGTATGTTACTTGCCCGAGATTCGATCGGCGGTATCCCTATACCTTGTTCAATCTCGTTACAGGCAAGTCTCTTTACTCGTTCCGTAATGCATGATCCTGTGACTAACTACTTAGTCACATTGAGCTCATTATGATGATGCATTACCGAGTGGGCCCAAAGATACCTCTCCGTCATACAGAGTGACAAATCCCAGTCTCGATTCGTGCCAACCCAATAGACACTTTCGGAGATACCTGTAGGTCACCTTTATAGCCACCCAGTTACATTGTGACGTTTGGTACACCCAAAGCATTCCTATGGTATCCGGGAGTTGCACAATCTCATGGTCTAAGGAAATGATACTTGACATTAGAAAAGTTCTTAGCAAACGAACTACACGATCTTGTGCTATGCTTAGGATTGGGTCTTGTCCATCACATCATTCTCCTAATGATGTGATCCCGTTATCAATGACATCCAATGTCCATGGTCAGGAAACCATAACCATCTATTGATCAACGAGCTAGTCAACGAGAGGCTCACTAGGGACATGTTGTGGTCTATGTATTCACACATGTATTACGGTTTCCAGTTAATACAATTATAGCATGAACAATAGACAATTATCATGAACAAGGAAATACAATAATAACCATTTTATTATTGCCTCTAGGGCATATTTCCAACAGTCTCCCACTTGCACTAGAGTCAACAATCTAGTTCACATAACTATGTGATTGTAATGAATTCAACACCCATGGGGTTTGATCATATCTCGCTTGTGAGAGAGGTTATTCGTCAATGGGTCTGAACATTTCAGATCAGTGTGTGCTTTACAAATCTCTATGTCATCTTGTAGATGCAGCTACCACACTCTATTTGGAGCTATTCCAAATAACTGCTCTACTATACGATCCATTTTACTACTCAGAGTCATCCAGATTAGTGTCAAAGTTTGCATCGGCGTAACCCTTTACGACGAACTCTTTTACCACCTCCATAATCGAGAAAATTCCTTAGTCCACTAGTTACTAAGGATAAGTTTGACCGCTGTCATGTGATCCATTCCTGGATCACTCTTGTACCCCTTGATTGACTTCATGGCAAGGCACACTTCAGGTGCGGTACACAGCATAGCATACCGTAGAGCCTACGTCTAAAGCATAGGGGACGACCTTCGTCCTTTCTCTCTCTTCTGCCGTGGTCAGATCTTGAGTCTTACTCAATGCTCACACCTTATAACACAGCCAAGAACTCCTTCTTTGCTGATCTATTTGAACTCCTTCAAAATCTTGTCACGGTATGTATTCATTTGAAAGTACTATCAAGCGGTTTTGATCTATCCTTATAGATCTTGATGCTTAATGTTCAAGTAGCTTAATCTAGGTTTTCCATTGAAAATCACTTTTGAAATAACCCTATATGCTTTCCAGAAATTCTGCATCATTTCTGATCAACAATATGTCAACAACATATACTCTTCAGAAATTCTATAGTGCTCCCACTCACTTCTTTGGAAATACAAGTTTCTCATAAACATTGTATAAACCCAAAATCTTTGATCATCTCATCAAAGCATACATTCCAACTCCGAGATGCTTACTCTAGTCCTTAGAAGGATTGCTGGAGCTTTGCATACTTGTTAGCATCTTTTAGGATTGACAAAAACCTTCTGGTTGTATCACATACAACCTTTGCTCAAGGAAATTGTCGAGGAAACAATGTTTTGACATCCTATCTGCAAGATTTCATAAATAATGCAGTAACTGCTAATACAATTCCAACAGACTCTTAGCATCACTACGAGTGAGAAAGTCTCACCGTAGTCAACTCCTTGAACTTGTCGGAAAACATCTTAACGATAAGTTGAGCTTTCTTAATGGTGATATTTACCATCATTGTCCGTATTCCTTTTAAAATCCATCTGTACCCAACAGCCTTACGACCATCAAGTAGTTCTTCCAAAGTCTATACTTTGTTTTCATACATGGATCCTCTCGGATTTCATGTCCTCGAGCCATTCGTAGGAATCCGGGCCCACCATCGCTTCTCCATAGCTCGTAGGTTCATTGTTGTCTAGCAACATGACCTCTAAGACAAGAGTATGTACCACTCTAAAGTAGTACGCATCCTTGTTGACCTACGAGGTTTGGTAGTGACTTGATTCGAAGTTTCATGATCACTATCATAAGCTTCCACTTCTATTGGTGTAGGCGCCATAGGAACAACTTCTTGTGCCCTGATACACACTAGTTGAAGTGATGGTTCAATAACCTCATCAAGTCTCCACCATCCTCCCACTCAATTCTTTCAAGAGAAACTTTTTCTCGAGAAAGGACCCGTTTCTGGAAACAATCACTTTTGCTTCCGGATCTGAATTAGGAGGTATACCCAACTGTTTTGGGTGTCCTATGAAGATGCATTTTATCCGCTTTGGGTTTGAGCTCATCAGGAAAAACTTTTCACATAAGCGTCGCAGCCCCAAACTTTTAAGAAACGACAACTTAAGTTTCTCTAAACCATAGTTCATACGGTGTCATCTCAACGGAATTACGTGGTGCCCTATTAAAGTGAATGCGGTTGTCTCTAATGCCTAACCCATAAATGATAGTGGTAATTCGATAAGAGACATCATGGTATGCACCATATCCAACAGGGTGCAATTATGATGTTTGGACACACAATCACACTATGGTGTTCCAGGCGGTATTAGTTGTGAAACAATTTCCACAGTGTCTTAATTGTGTGCCAAACTCATAACTCAGATATTTATTTCTATGATCATATCATAGACATTACATCCTCTTGTCACGATGATCTTCAACTTCACTCTAAAATTACTTGAACCTTTCAATAATTCAGACTTTTGTTTCATCAAGTAAATATACTTAACATCTACTCAAATCATCTGTGAAGTAAGAACATAATGATATTCACTGCGTGCCTCAGCACTCATTGGATTGCACACATCAAATGTATTACTTCCAACAAGTTGCTCTCTTGTTCCATCTCACTGAATACGAGGCCTTCAGTCATCTTGCCCATGTGGTATGATTTGCATGTCTCAAGTGATTCAAAATCAAGTGAGTCCAAACGATCCATCTGTATGGAGTTTCTTCATGCATATATACCAATAGACATGGTTCGCATGTCTCAATCTTTTCAAAAACGAGTGAGTCCAAAGATCCATCAAACATGGAGCTTCTTCATGCGTTTTATACCAATATGACTCAAGTGGCAGTGCCACAAGTATGTGGTACTATCATTACTATCTTATATCTTTTGGCATGAACATGTGTATCACTACGATCGAGATTCAGTAAACCATTCATTTTAGGTGCAAGACCATTGAAGGTATTATTCAAATAAACAGAGTAGCCATTATTCTCCTTAAATGAATAACCATATTTTGATAAACATAATCCAATCATGTGTATGCTCAATGCAAACACCAAATAACAATTATTTAGGTTTAACACCAATCTCGATGGTAGAGGGAGCATGCGATGCTTGATCACATAAACCTTGAAAACACTTCCAACACATATCGTCATCTCACCTTTAGCTAGTCTCCATTTGTTCCGTGGCTTTTTATTTCGAGTTACTAACACTTAGCAACCGAACTGGTATCTAATACCCTGGTGCTACTAGGAGTACAAGTAAAGTACACATTTAATATAACGTATATCCAATATACTTCTATCAACCTTGCCAACCTTCTCATCTCCCAAGTATCTAGGGTAGTTCTGCTTTAGTGACCGTTCCCCTCATTACAGAAGCACTTAGTCTCGGGTTTGGGTTCAACCTTGGGTTTCTTCACTAGAGCAGCAACTGATTTGCCGTTTCATGAAGTATCCCTTCTTGCCCTTGCCCTTCTTGAAACTAATGGTTTTACTAACCATCAACAATTGATGCTCCTACTTGACTTCTACTTTAGCGGTGTCAAACATCGCGAATAGCTCAAGGATCATCATATCTATCCCTGATATGTTATAGTTCATCAAAAGCTCTAGTAGCTTGGTGGCAGTGACTTTGGAGAACCATCACTATCTCATCTGGAAGATAACTCCCACTCGATTCAAGCGATTGTAGTACTCAGACAATCTGAGCACATGCTCAACGATTGAGCTTTTCTCCCTTAGTTTGCAGGCTTAAGAAACTTGTCGGAGGTCTCACACCTCTTGACGTGGGCACAAGCCTGAAATCCCAATTTCAGCTCTTGGAACATCTCATATGTTCCGCGACGTTTTAAAATGTCTTCGGTACCTCAATTCTAAACCGTTTAACATTGCGCATTGAACTATCACGTAGTCATCAAAACATGTATGTCAAATGTTCGCAACATCCACAAATGACGCTCGAGGTTCAGCACACCGAGAGGTGCATTAAGGACATAAGTCTTCTGTGCAGCAATGAGGACAATCCTCAGTATACGGACCTAGTCTGCATAATTGCTACTGTCAACTTTAAACTAATTTTTTCTCTAGGACCATATCTTAAAATACTAGAACTAAAGCGTAGGCTACGACATAATTTGCAAAGACCTTTTGACTATGTTCATGATAATTAAGTTCATCTTATTATTTAATGAACTCCCACTTAGATAGACATCCCTCTAGTCATCTAAGTAATACATTATCCGAGTCAACTAGGCCGTGTCCGATCATCATGTGAGACGGACTAGTCATCATCGGTGAACATCTTCATGTTGATCGTATCTACTATACGACTCATGTTCGACCTTTTGGTCTATTGTGTTCCGAGGCCATGTCTGTACATGCTAGGCTCGTCAAGTCAACCTAAGTGTTTTGCATGTGTAAATCTGGCTTACACCCGTTGTATGCGAACGTTAGAATCTATCACACCCGATCATCACATGGTGCTTCGAAACAATGAACCTTCGCAACCGTGCACAGTTAGGGGGAACACTTTCTTGAAATTTTAGCGAGGAATCATCTTATTTATGCTACCGTCGTTCTAAACAAATAAGATGCAAAAACATGATAAACATCACATGCAATCAAATAGTGGCATTATATGGCCAATATCATTTTGCTCCTTTTGATCTCCATCTTCGGGGCGCCATGATCATCATCGTCACCGGCATGACACCGTGATCTCCATCATCGTGTCTTCATGAAGTTGTCTCGCCAACTATTACTTCTACTACTATGGCTAACGGTTTAGCAATAAAGTAAAGTAATTACATGGTGTTATTCAATGACACGCAGGTCATACAATAAATTAAGACAACTCCTATGGCTCCTGCCGGTTTTCATACTCATCGACATGCAAGTCGTGATTCCTATTACAAGAACATGATCAATCTCATACATCACATATATTTCATTCATCACATCCTTTGGCCATATCACATTACACGGCGTATGCTGCAAGAACAAGTTAGACGTCCTCTAATTGTTGTTGCAAGTTTTGACATGGCTGCTATAGGTTTCTAGCAAGAACGTTTCTTACCTACGCCAAAACCACAACGTGATATGCCAATTGCTATTTACCCTTCTTAAGGACCCTTTTCATCGAATCCGACCCGACTAAAGTGGGAGAGACAGACACCCGCTAGCCATCTTATGCAACTAGCGCATGTTAGTCGGTGGAACCTGTCTGACGTAAGCGTACGTGTAAGGTCGGTCCGGGCCGCTTCATCCCACAATACCGCCAAAACAAGATAGGACTAGTAACCGTAAGTAAATTGAACAAAATCGACACCCACAACAACTTGTGTTCTACTCGTGCATAGAAACTACGCATAGACCTAGCTCATGATGCCACTGTTGGGGATCGTTGCAGAAATTAAAAAATTTCTACGCATCACCAAGATCAATCTATTGAGATACTAGCAACGAGAGAGAGGGGATTGCATCTTCATACCCTTGAAGATCATGATGCGGAAGCGTTATAAGAACGCGGATGAAGGAGTCGTACTCGCAGCTATTCAAATCGCGGAAGATCCAATCTAATGCCGAATGGACGGTGCCTCCGCGTTCAACACACGTACAGCTCGGGGACGTCTCCTCCTTCTTGATCCAGAAAGGGGAGAGGAGAATTTGAGGGAAAACTCCAGCAGCATGACGGCGTGGTGGCGATGAAGCTCGTGGTTCTCCGGCAGGGCTTCGCCAAGCACTATGGAGGAGGAGGAGGTGTTGGAGGAGGGAGGGGGTTGCGCCGGGGAAGAGGTACGGCTGCCCTCCCACCCCTCCACTATATATAGGGGCAAGGGGAGAGGGGGAGGCGCCCTAGGGTTTCCCCTAGGGGGCGGCGGCCAAGCAAATTGGATCTCCCTAGGGAAAATCCTAGGGAGACTTGCCCCACAAGCCAAGCATGTGGAGGATTGCCTCCCAAGCTAGGTGGAGGCGCCCCACCTCCCCAACTAAAGTGGGAAAGGGTGTGGGGGGCGCACCACCCCTTAGTGGGCTGGTTTGCCCCTTCCCCTTTGGCCCATGAGGCCCTCCAACACTTGTCGGGGCTCCCGAAACACCTTTTGGTCATGCTGGCCATAGCCTGGTACCCCCGGAACACTTCTGGACTCCAATACCCTTCGTCCAATATATCGATCTTCATTGCCGGACCATTCCGAAACTCCTCGTGACGTCCGGGATCACATCCAGGACTCCAAACTACCTTCGGTAACCACATACTATTTCCCATAACAACTCTAGCGTCACCGAACCTTAAGTGTGTAGACCCTACGGGTTCGGGAACCATGCAGACATGACCGAGACGTTCTCCGGCCAATAACCAACAGCGGGATCTGGATACCCATGTTGGCTCCCACATGTTCCATGATGATCTCATCGGATGAACCATGATGTCGAGGATTCAATCAATCCCATATACAATTCCCTTTGTCCATTGGTATGTTACTTGCCCGAGATTCAATCGGCGGTATCCCTATACCTTGTTCAATTTCGTTACAGGCAAGTCTCTTTACTCGTTCCGTAATGCATGATCCTGTGACTAACTACTTAGTCACATTGAGCTCATTATGATGATGCATTACCGAGTGGGCCCAGAGATACCTCTCCGTCATACGGAGTGACAAATCCCAGTCTTGATTCGTGCCAACCCAACAGACACTTTCGGAGATACCTGTAGTGCACCTTTATAGCCACCCAGTTACGTTGTGACGTTTGGTACACCCAAAGCATTCCTATGGTATCCGGGAGTTGCACAATCTCATGGTCTAAGGAAATGATACTTGACATTAGAAAAGCTGTTAGCAAACGAACTACACGATCTTGTGCTATGCTTAGGATTGGGTCTTGTCCATCACATCATTCTCCTAATGATGTGATCCTGTTATCAATGACATCCAATGTCCATGGTCAGGAAACCATAACCATCTATTGATCAACGAGCTAGTCAACTAGAGGCTCACTAGGGACATGTTGTGGTCTATGTATTCACACATGTATTACGGTTTCCAGTTAATACAATTATAGCATGAACAATAGACAATTATCATGAACAAGGAAATACAATAATAACCATTTTATTTTTGCCTCTAGGGCATATTTCCAACAAAAACCACTCCGCATATTGAGGCAAATTCGCTAGGAATAAAGTTTTTCGATCACACATCAGACGACGGACTAGCCGGGTCAATGAATGTGTCCAGATCGATGCCATCTACGATCCGAGTGGCAGCTTAAATTTTCTTCTTCTTGACGACCTTGAGGGACTTCAGCTTCTCTTCATCCATATCCTTGTAGTGGACGCGGACGAGTGGAAGTGCCATATCAGCTCCACAGCGGGCCGCAGATCTTTTCCAGGACTAGACTCGTTTGGGGATCACGTGAATTCGATCCATCAAAGATTCTAGATCACCTTGAAGGTTCTTGTCTGGCAGCAACTCCTTGTTGATCTTCACCATGGCAGACTTCAAGTGGGTGATATACCCCATGGCGTTCTCGAGGCGATCATCCAGGCAAAGGATTTCCATGGCGCGCTGTCCTTGAGGATCTGCCTGGAGGGATCCAGGTCCTTCTCAACCCACTCAGTCTCTAGCTCAACATTGACACAGAACTCTATCGGCAGAAACAACACAGGGATCAACACTGGTAAAAATTCAGGCGTAAGTGAGATTCACTCGACTAGATATCATACCTTCGAGCTTCTTGCTCATCTCCTCACTGAAGTCTTTGACGTACTATTCATGCTCCGCCTTCTTCTTGAGGAGCTTGGCGACCTGGTCGTTCAGCTTCTTCCTCTCTTCCTCAAAGGCACTCACCTGGGTACTGCACTTGGTCTCTCACTCGGCGTAGTGCTTCTTAAGCTTAGATTTCACCTTTCACCACCTCGGCAGCAACCTCTAGAGTATTGTTCTCTTTGTTGAGCTTGCCGACTGACTTCAACGAGTCCTCAGCCGCCTTGGTCTTTGCATTCGCATTCTTTCAGGCCCCTGCCTACTTGGTGTCCTTATCCTCTAGGGCCTGCTTCATGGTTTCTACAGAAATATAGGTCCTAAGCCTCTTTACAAGTTGGGCATTCTTCAATGAGTAGTCATATGGTGAAACTAACCTCCCAGGGTGCGCTTCTCTTGGGCGAGGCGTTCGCTCATGTGCTTCCTAGCGTCCAAGTCCAAGTGAAGCTGCAACACCTCCTTCTCCAGAGCGGCATAGTGATTTCTGAGCTCGCATGCCCTCTGTTACAAAGTAACAAGACGATCAGTTGGATACAAAGTTTAACAAACCTGCGACTACCTGGGTTGCTCAAGCCCAGAATCTGATTCATGAGTTGTTCATAGTCAAAAGTTTTTCGGCCTTAAAAACCTACCAGGGTTGCTCAATCCCAGACTGTGATTCATGATTAGTTCATAGTCAAAAGTTTTTCGCACTTAAAAAACTTACAAATACACCCATTCGGCCAGTCGTGTGGCTAGTTGCACTGCGAGTGCAAAAATCAGCAAAGTGTCAGTTCTAAAAGACTCCCATAGATTGCCCGCAATTGATGGAAATCTCGGGGACTACACCCAGTGGGTGCACTCACCGTGAGCCCATTAAAGGACCTCCACTCAGACGGTCCACAAAAAAACGGTTGGAAATCATGCTCAAAGCAAAAGACGCTAAAAGTTCTAAGACTCCCACAGACTGCTACCAGTCGACGACAGTCTCAGGGACTACACCCAATGGGTTCACTCAACGTGCCCCCACAAGTATAAGCTAACTTGGAATCTCTCCGGCTAATCCGAGTGAAAAACCATACAAAAAACTTAAGTCTCATATTCCCGCCGATTGCCCGCAATCGACGACAGTCTTGAGGACTACACCTAGTGGTTGCACTTAGAGTGCTCCCACTGGAACAAACACACCCAGTGGATGTACCCCGTATAAATCCACTGGCAACTCGAAAGAAAATGGCAAACCCAAAAGATCTTCAAGACGCCAAATGAAAATTGTAATTGCAATGGTACTTACTCAGACATTCTTCTTCAAGGCCTTGATGGCGTCGTACGCCTCCTTCAAACGCTCGTTCATCAAGTTGACTTGAATCAGAACTTCCTTGCTCGCCCCAACCTGGTCTTCTGGGACCCTCTGTAGAGAGAACAAGGTGATTGGGGCAGGTTGTAGGGTCGACACTTGTGGAGGAGCTGGAGCCGTAGCCGTGAGATCAATACTAATCCGAGTCGTCACACTCGGGCCCGTAGGATTTGCGATGGCTTTTGCCGGTGAAGCAGTCTTGGCGGTCGTCTTCGCTGGTGAGACCCAATCCACTCGGCCTTTGAAGAGTACCTCTAGCATGATGGCATCAGTGCCAGGAGGCATCCTCTCGTCAGCCTCTGGGTTAGGCGAGTTGGCTTGTCGTTGTCGTCGAGCTGGATCACGCCAGTCGGCGCTGCATTCACTAGCGTGTTAGAACTTCGGCTAATCTACAACTCGGACATAATTCAAAGAACAAACCAATCGGTACCTTCGGAAGTAGCGGCATCCATGGCGTCGGCCTCAGTTTGGCCCTTCCCAGGAGCATTCGAATCTGGTGAAGTCGTCAACGTATCGGCGCTGCAGTCGTGGAATCACTCGGCTGTTACTTAAGACAAATTTACACAACGAAGAGACTCAATCTCATTACTTGCGTCGAGGCCACTGGCATGACCGCCTTGACCTTTGGTAGGGTCATGGCCTTTCGAGGCTTGCTGGCAGTATGCTTGGGCTGCTTCTGACTGTCACTGTAAAATTGGCCCGGTCGCACTTTGATCTACGCGTGCTGAGAATAGGAGCAGTTGGCTTCGGGGCACTTGGCGCCCAAACGCCGCCCGCGGGAGCGCTTGGGTCATGGTGCGCCTTGGTGCGGTGCTCCCAGGGAACGTTCTCGAGCGGGGAAGATTCTGCCTCATCTCCCTACTCGATGTCCAACTCCTCGTCACTCTCCTCCTCCTCACCGCTATCCTCATGGTACTACTACTCAGTGTCACTCTCCACGTCCACTGGGGCATGGTCGACACTCGGCACCTGCGAGATATCATCTTTTGGAAACTCTGCTGAGAGGAAACCGTATCAAAATCAGATCCAAGCGTGTGAGGGTCATTATAAATAATGAGGGCCCTAAAGGCCCCATCATCTCCTGATCCGGGGTCCCCAGAGCAGCGGGAACAAGGTGATGACTATCGTAACAGGTGATGCCTTCTATAAGGATACGTCGCCCAAGACACTGCCATTGTCCACCATGTCCAAGATCGACATGGTTTTCACATGCATTCGTGCCACTCCAAACCAGCTGCTACCCGGGTCAGCGCTGACCCACGCCGTGATGGCACGCGCAGCCACTGGATAACCGGCGGGGAACCCGCATCCCTCACCGACCCCTCATCACGTCGCCTTCCGTCAATGGACAAAACTGATGAAGATCTGGAAGGCATCCGAATCTCGGCCATCGTCGTGCCCACCATCGCCATACAACACGCGGGTTCCCACCGGCAATGGGGGCGAACTCCGCAGCCGCACGACCAGAGACGCCGCCCTAGCCATTGCACGCGCGTTCCCCGGTAGCCCTGCCCCAGCCGATCTAGAAGGTTCGCCGCCGCGTCCAGTTCCCCATCCTCAATGTTTCGCGACAATAGATTTCAGTTGATGGTTTTTGACTGCATACGTGTGGTTCTATGCATTGGTTTGTATGCCATGTTGCTCAGAAGGAAAAACTTACTCGTGGAAAATACTTGATAGTCTATGACAAGCCATCAGATCGTGGAAAATGTAGATTTCAGTTGAAGACCTTGCAGTATGCAACTTCTAAGACTAGGGATCGGTATTTGGATCTTCCTATAATATTTTCTAGAGTGGTGATGAATGAGGTCACGAGGGATATACAAAGGGATATCCCATGGTGCATGCTCTTCGCGGATGATGTGGTGCTAGTTGACGATAGTCGGATGGGGTTCAATAAGAAGTTAGAGTTATGGAGACAAACCTTGAAATCGAAAGGTTTTAGGCTTAGTAGAACTAAAACCGAGTACATAAGGTGCGGTTTCAGTACTATTAGGCACGCGGAGGAGGTTAGCCTTGATGGGCAGGTGATGCCTTAGAAGGACACCTTTCGATATTTGGGGTCAATGCTGTAGAAGGATGGGGGTATTGATGAAGATATGAACCATTGCATCAAAGCCGGATGGATGAAGTGGCGCCAAGTTTCTGGCATTCTGTGTGACAAGAGAGTGCCACAAAAGGTAAAAGGCAAGTCCTACAGGACGGTGGGTCGACCCGCAATATTGTATGGCGATGACTGTTGTGCAACTACAAGGCGACATATTCCACAGTTAGTTGTGGCCGAGATGCGCATGTTGAGATGGATGTGTGGCCACACGAGGAAGGATCGAGTGCGGAATGATGATATATGAGGTAGAGTTAGGGTAGTACAAATTGAAGAGAAACTTGTCTAACATCGTCTAAGATGGTTTGGGCATATTCAGCGTAGGCCTTCAGAAGCTCCAGTGCATAGAAGACGGCTAAAGCGTGGGAATAATGTCAAGAAAGGCTGGGGTAGACCGAATTTGACATGAGAGGAGAGGAGTCCGTAAAGAGAGATCTGAAGGGTTGGAGTACCACGAAAGAACTAGCTATGGACAGGGGTGTGTGAAAGCTTGCTATCCATGTGTCAGAACCATGAGTTGGTCGCGAGATCTTTTCTTTTTCACCTCTAACCTATCCCAACTTGTTTGGAACTAGAGACTTTATTGTTGTTGTTTGATAATATTTTCTGGAGTATTTCTATGTATAGGCCTTTTTTACCAAATGGATTTCATTTTTCATCTGAGTAAAAAGGTATTCACTAATTCATCTAAGTGTAACGCTATTCTAAGCGTGGGGTGTAGAATAGCTTATTCTACACCCCTGGTAACGCTATATAAAAAATCTAGTAAAACGGTGTATAAAATGTAGTAATCCAAAAAATATTTTTTTACTACCCAAGTTTGTAATTTAGTACATTCTTACGAAAATTACTATACCTGGCATAGTGTGTTACTATATTTTGTATATATTGTTACTGGGGTGTAGAATAAGCTATTCTACACTCACACTTAGTTTAGTAAAGTCACGTAAAACCACTGTAAATAGCCATCATAAGGTTTTGAGCTTGTAGTCGTCGCTAGGTGGTCTACAGATCTGCATGTAAGTTTTATTATTTCTAGTGTTTTTCTTCTGCGGGTACAAAAATCCAGATTTCTAATATTTGTTGTACTACCTTGATTGAAGATGAATAGACTAAAAGTCTTTTTTAAAAAAATAGAAAAACCAAATTTGTATTCATATTATTCTCCGATAAAGTAAAAAGAACTGGACCATAAGCGTTATAGCCATTCTATAGTTATTTGAGCCGCTATTTGGATTTGGCATAACTGGTTATTTTAAAAAAAAAATAGAAAAGAAGGATGACCCTCGATCTCTGCATTTGGGCGATGCATCCGGCCACTTTATTAATTATTCTCATAAGACCTTACAAAATCAATACAACAGTAAAACTAAGGGTCTGTTTGGTTTATGACCATGAGTTGCCTGATCAAAAAATTGGTTGTTGACCAGCCTCGGGTTGGCGTTTGGAGGGATCCAAATAATTGGTAGTCCAACCCGTCTCAGCCTTCCTCTCCTACTTTTACGCCAATTCATTGGTAGATACGTGGGCGGTGGAATCGATCGCCAATTTTTTGGCTCGCCAACAACGCCAGCGATTTGGCAGGGCTGATCTGGGCAGAAACCAAACAGCCCCTAAAGCCACCGTCTAAGCAACAAACTGTCGCTACACCTATCCAGTTGATAAAGGGACGCAGATAGCCTGGCCTAATACCAAACAGACATCGCAGCCAAGGCTAACATCTAAGACCTGAGACCCCAACCTAGCCACTTGCCGGGTCTAGGGCACACACTGGTCCGGCGTGCTCTCAGAGGCCGCCGCCGTCAACTGCCACCGCTTCATCTTCAGAACTGTACTGATACATCAACCTTGCTCGGTCCAGCTATCGTCGACACCACCACGGCGCCCAACGGCACCTCTTTCCTGTGCGCAAACAGCTGAACACGTCACGGTCGCCACTGATACACCTCAACACCATGCTGCCAAGTATCATCAGCTGACACAACTTGAAGTCCTTGGAGGATCTGTCATGCGTAGCACCTGCCGACCAGGCATGACCAAGCGTAGCACCTGTCGGGCAGGCATGACTTGACATCTCCACCGAAGCTCCGTGCAAGACGAAGTCGCTCCACCTCTTGCCTCTGACTTGCACCGTTGATCCACAAACGATGCTCCCAAAAGAGAACGACACCGCAGTGCCGCCATCGTCCGATCTGGAACACCGCACGAATGGGTCGACAGTAGTTACACGACGATGCCTTCATCAAGGTAACGACGTAGAGCGCCGTCATCGCCTGTCGTCGGCTCAATTTCCACCGGCAACCATGTCTCCCCAACGCGCAGCCGGGACTAGATGATGGATCTCGAGATCCGATCACCAAGCTTCTGGCCGGCCACCGCCGACGAAAAAGACCACCACCACTGGCTACACTAGCCAAAACAAATCTGCCATGGGTGCCGCCAAGCAGTCCACCAGACCCTCGACGTCACGGCCGATCTAAAGCCAAATGACATTCCGCCGAAGACCGCATCGCGCCACCGTCCGATGCAGACCAGCCGCCGCAGCAGCCGCCCGTGGCCGAGACAGGGCCGACCGCCGCCGCCGTTGAAGCCAACGCCGCCGCTTCTAGATCGGCCGCACCTCCACGCATGTTGGGTCCCGCCACCCCTGAAACGCGGGAGGGAGGAAGAGCCCCCACCACCGCCGTCGGCCTCCGGGCGCAAGCCGGGGGCGTCCTCCAGCGGGGCGGGAGGAGGGGAGGAGGATGGGCTAGGCCCCGGCGCCGGCTAGGGTTGGGGAGCCCGAGTCGCGGAGCGGAAACACCCCAGGACGCGTTACAGAAACATCAGCATAGCTGGTTATTTAAAACAATATATGCGAAAAACAAGCTCCAGTTCCGAACAGGCTGCTAGTATTCCATGCGAGCGCAGCAGGAAGCAGGTGTACATATACATCTCCCCCTCCGCTGTGATTTGACGTGAGAAAGAGGATCGCCACCAGCCACTCACACGCACAGCCCGGCTAGCTAGCTCCCCCACCTTTCCCTTCCCTTCCACTCCGCGTCCATCTCCCTCTCCGGCCCATTAATATCCACCTCCCTGCCTCTCCCAAGCCGCCATTACTGCCGTACACGGAGCTGCGAGGCATAGAGAAGAGATCTCTATCGGTTGAGCTCTATTTTTCTCTCTCTTCTTACAAGCTAGGGTTTGTTAATTTGCTCATGGATCAGAGCAGCTTTGGGAATCTCGGAGCTGGAGAAGGGGGCAGCAGCAGCTCCAAGGCTTCTTCATCCTTCCTGCAGCTGCAGCCACTGTCGACAACGACGGTGGCTTCCGGGCCAGGCCCGATGGGCGGAACGTACTACGGCACACCGCTCGCGTTGCACCAGGCCGCCGCAGCAGCCGGGTCGTCGCAGTACCAGTTCCACCACCACAAGAGCAGAGGCGAGGAGATCTCGCAAGCGGAGGCTGAGGCCATTAAGGCCAAGATCATGGCGCACCCCCAGTACACCGCCCTCCTCGTCGCCTACCTCGACTGCCAGAAAGTACATATATTATACGCTCATGAAAATTGCTAATTTCATTAATCCAACGGCTCGACTGTATCAGCAAGCATGATATAGACGCGTTTTTCTTTTGCGTGATTTGCAGGTCGGTGCGCCGCCGGACGTGCTGGAGCGGCTGACGGCCATGGCAGCGAAGATTGACGCCCACCCGCCGGGCCGGCTGCACGAGGCTCGCGACCCAGAGCTCGACCAGTTCATGGTACGTCTTCTTCTTCCCCGATTTCGATCACACACACCATGCCATGGCCGTTTAATTCTTCATCTGCCGGTTCTTGTTCCAGCTAGTACTAAGAACGAACTAACTCCTTGTGCTAATGAAATTGCAGGAGGCGTATTGCAACATGCTCGCCAAGTACAGGGAGGAGCTGACGCGGCCGATAGAGGAGGCCATGGAGTTCCTGAAGCGAGTGGAGGCGCAGCTCGACTCCATCACCGGCGGTGGCCACGGCTCCGCGCGCCTCTCCCTTGCCGGTAAACCATCCCTTCCATGATCCATCCCATCTACTAGACTACTAGTACATGCTTGTTCGTTTTATATATGTATCTCTGGCTGCATCCATGTGGGTCTCGGAGGAAGGCCTTCCGCATTGGGAAACGGTTGCTCCGGATGATTGAGGTGGCTGCCTTGGATCATAGCCATTGTTAGCCTGTTCTTAATTAACCTGTATATTAGTTTATGATGGGAGGGCTTGGAAAGAGAAGGGCAGAGACCTTTGCTTTGTGTGCACTAATAAATTATTACCACTAGTTAAACATAATTAAATAGTGACTGATTAGTTAATCAACTAATAATCTGAAGCTAGCTTTGGTTGGCATTGAGGGCACAGTGAGGAGCCATGTCTCATGGTTCTCCTCCTCTCGTTTAGGATTATCATATTGCATATGCCTAATTGAGCACACTACACATGCTAGCTTTTGAACTAATCCTTCTTTTAATTTTTAATCCCTTCTTTCTCTCCTTTTTCTTTTCCTTTCACTTCACGACAAGACACTAGAATCCATTGTGTTAGGGTTCCAAGGCTGCTAGCTTGCAGGAGAATCATTGATCTCCATGCATGAAGCTTCAAATCATCTCTTCTTTTCTTGCACCAGCTACTAGCAGGGAAAACATATATAGTTGATTAATTTTCTTACAGATCATCACAAAAGCCTTGTGAAAACTCCATTATGGCTAGCAAGGTAGCTAGATCACAAGTGTTCCAGTCTCGCAAAAAGAAGTGTTCCAGTACTGTTCCAAGGACTGTAGTCCGTATATTTTTTGCTCTTTATTGTTCTTCCCAGCTCTATAGCTTGGGTGCAGTGCAGGGTGCAGCACGGATGTGCTGGCGGTCGTGTCTTCCGGGGGGCATTCAAGGGGCACTATTCTGCTTGTGGGTAGGACATGTACATTAGTACATATATACAGTGTGTGGGTAGATTTTAGCAGAATAATGGGGATATCTGATGCGCTGTTGCCAGGGGACGACTACACTGTGTTCTTCCAATCTCCATGGTTGTGGTATGCATGCATTCCAAGGAGATCAACAGCTCAAGGTGTTATATATTGTTGTGGTATATATGTGTTCAGAGAATAATTCCTTGTGTACAGAACATTGGCCATGTTGTGGTATGCATGCATTCCAAGGAGATCAACATTACAGAATATTGGCCATTTGGTGAAAATCTAGATCTTGTTTATTTATTGGCCATTTGGTGATAATCTACATCTTGTTTATTCAGCAACTACGGTTTTTTTCGAAAAGAAGGATTGTCCCTGGCCTCTGCATCAAATTTAGCAACTACGTACTATTTATTTTATTAGTTACAGTTTCAATTGTGTTTGTTGAATGTGCACACAGAACAATATATGGTGCATGTGGAGAGACAATGAACTAGTTTGTCCTCCTATTCTTCTAGTACCTCTAATATCATTTGAGCTAACCATGTGTCAATTAAGAGATCAAACCAGTGAGGTTTAAGGGATGACGTGGCTTGGTGCCTGAGCGCCCCTCCATCCGTCCTTAGCGGTCTGTTTAAGGTGCATGCACACCAATTTAAGGTTGCATAGATTAAACAAATTAAAATTAGGGTAACATATTGTAGACATTTTGTTTGAGGGAATTTTAGAAAAACGTTATTGAGGAAATATTGTGGACATTTCATGGGATTCCATTCAAGTCAATCAACAAAATATTATTATTCTTATCTGTAGATCCACTATTATTCTTGCACATCTGAACTGAAGTTATGGTCAAACGATATTTGTTTATTCTTAAGGCGATCTTCACTGTATTCAATGATATTGTGCCTAGATAATGTTTAATATAAGCAATTGGGTTCCTCTGATGGTATGGTGCACATTTTGTCTCTTTCCTTTCGTTTGCTCATTTTAATTAGTTTGGCAAATTTCTTAGAAAACAGTCAATTTTGTAAGATGTTTTGTTCCAATATTCATCATGCCATACAAAAACAATTACTCCCTCAGTCCCATAATATAAGAGCGTTTTTTACACTACACTAGTGTCAAAAAAGCTCTTATATTATGGGACGGAGGGAGTATATTGCAGGGCTACTGCTTTGTTACCCTGACTCCCTGAGCATCTATAAAATCAGTCTTATGTGGAAACAAATATCTTTGAAAAACATTGGATCAACTACAGCTTACAAGACTATAGCTATAGTTGCTGGCTTTCCTCTGTTTTGTGATACGTTCAAATAAACACTTCGAAACTGGTCTATCAGGTAATGGTCAGATTGGTATCAGTTTCAACTGACAAACCATGGCCGTTTCGGTCTGATTCGGTCTTATTCAGCTCATTGCAAAGTGCAGCTAATTGGGACTGTAGCCACACTACTAGATGTCCAAAATTACACTGTTACACTCGAATCCTGCATGCATTCCTAAAATGATAGATTTGTTTATAGACAAGCGATGGGCTTTCTGAATACTGCAACCACCCCATTGCTGTCCGACATGGTGGAGACTGAAAGTCTGAAACCAGGTCTGGCCGTGATAACCATTCTGATCTCGACAAAACACGTGTATCTTACCATTAGCAATTTTTTACCTGCAGATGGCAAATGTGAAGGCGTTGGCTCTTCCGAGGATGAAATGGACGCTAGCGGGCGTGAAAATGAGCCGCCAGAGATAGACCCACGCGCTGAGGACAAGGAGCTCAAGTACCAGCTTCTGAAGAAGTACAGTGGCTATTTGAGCAGCCTCCGGCAAGAGTTCTCCAAGAAGAAGAAGAAGGGGAAGCTCCCAAAGGAGGCCAGGCAGAAGCTACTTCACTGGTGGGAGCTGCACTACAAGTGGCCTTACCCCTCGGTATGATACATGCTTCCATCCCATAAAATTTACGGTTTTTTTTTTCTGTTCCACTCATTTCGGAGCCGCATGTAATTTCCATTAAAACGAAAGCTGCGTTATGTATTCTTACTAAAGCTTGTGCCGGTTGGTTAATGTGGTGAGTGTAGGAGACAGAAAAGATTGCGCTTGCGGAATCGACAGGGCTAGACCAGAAACAGATCAACAACTGGTTCATTAACCAGAGGAAACGGCATTGGAAACCGTCTGAGGACATGCCGTTTGTCATGATGGAAGGATTCCACCCACAGAATGCCGCTGCCCTCTACATGGACGGTCAATTCATGGCTGACGGCATGTACCGCCTTGGTTCGTAAACCTACTTTGAACAATCGATCTGGCGAAAGGTGATTGTCACATTGGAAAAGATATTTGTATTCAGGACTGGTTAAAAATACATGGACATTGTTATTGAATTTTTGGGTCGTTCCCGGATTCACAGGCTCGCTCTAGTTTCAGTGATGGCATATAGTTCTCCCGTAATGTTGTAAATTTCGATTCGATGGGTTGCAGTTTAGATGTATTTGGATCTCCTATTTGATATGATTGTATGTTTCAGATTTGTGAAACATGTTCAAAGTTGCCTATCTGAATCAGTTATGTACATTGGTTTTTCATTTAACAGTTGAGGTGGATATGATCACGATAACGTGTATATTGTATGAAAATTTCAGCAGCTTTAAAGTTGTATAAATCCTTAGCGTTACCCAGTTGAATAGGCTGTAGCCAGAATTTCATCCATCATGAACTGTAAGATTTCCCTGTGGAATTTCTGAAACACTTAATGATCCAAATTTATAGAGAAAAATATCAACATAAAGAAAATCAAATAAATACAGCACATGTAATGGAATTTCTTAAACACCTAATGTACTGTGCACTCACACATTTAGAGGATTTTCATGTGGAATCTTTGAAGGGCATTTGTGCTAACTAAAGACAACCTCGCTCATCGCAACTAGCAAGGAAGCGACAAATGTAGTTTTTGTACTCATGATGAGACAATCAAATAGCTTTTCTTTCAATGCAAGTTTGCATATTCTAGGTGGCCAGTCATTTAAATAGCGTCTAATTTGTATCTGCCCATAAGTGTTGCCAATATATATTATCATAGGCTCGACGGAATACCAAATCGGCCTTAGGCCGCTTTCCAATGTAGAAATTAGAATTGTTTTTAAAGGCAAAAATCTATGTTTATATATCATTGTGCGCATTGGCCCTGTACGTAGTCTATGTTACACATCACGGAATATCAACCACTATTCAAGGTAGTGTGCGTGCGGTTGGAGTGTGTGGACATTGAGGTTTTCCTGACATGGATGGCAGCCTGGATCGGTCCACCACCTCCTTCAACATCGGCGTAGTGTTGGTCCCATATGAGCACATACGTTATTTCTTTACTTGCATCAGACTGGAAGTTTCTTGACTGTATCCATCTTTGCTATGCAGAAATCGATGTCGTTCATCACATTTTTTATCCGCTTAGTGCTATGTTTTTAGTTAATAAAAGTGTCCTTTATCGAAAAACATTAGTCTATATCATACTGTCCCCAATCACAGCACAATTGTAACAATTTTTGTAGTTATTGGTAAAGTGTTTTAATCATCAAAATTTACCCACACGATAGGATATATAGTTTTTTGGCTGATTAATGTCGTCATTTTCTAACATTTCCGAGTAAATGCGGATCATCGTTTAACCTAGCCAATTGCATAATAGAAGAGATAATTGAACTCCGTTGAAAATCCATGGACTAGATTGAGCTTGAATGGTGAAACGTAACCCCCCACGTTGCTACAAATAAATAAACACAAAGTGCTTCAGATAACTTTTTCCTCGTACCATGATCATTATGGTTTTGTTCTCATCTTTATTTTCAGTCAAATCTCATCGATAGGCTGCATATGATTGAATGTGATGTGACAAATGTGGGATGTTTACAATGAAACAACCACATACATCTGAGAAACAACATTAAGAGAAAACAAAAATAGAATAGGTAAACCCTTGAAGCTAATCATTGGTACCATAATTAGTGTTAGTTGCCAAGGAAGTCGATATCAAGATGATTTCAGGATTGCAGCCATAGTAGGTGATACCTATGAAAATAGCATTAATCTTGTTCTATTTCATCCAAGTAAGTTATACTTGTATTGCAAGATCTCAGATGATTAAGTTAGAACCAAAGACCGACACCGTTACTCTACTATAATAGGTGAAAGAAAATTTTGAGGCATATGCATGAAGCATTTCTAATTCACCATGCTCCCCAATCTTGGAACCCTCCCATTCAATTGAGATGTTCAATTTTGAATTTGGTTCAGAATTTGTCTGGGTCAACAATTTCTCAAGGAGCTCTCTCATTTAGTTGAGGTTCTCAATTTTGGATTTACTATTTTGACTGAGCCAATAATCTATGAAATTAATGGGCATCAACTAGCGTATAAAAACAAATCAGTCTCGTGCACCCTCTCACCATCCGGAAAAAGCTCCAACATATGACACTTAGCACCTTATATGTGCGGCCACCAGCGCAAGAAACTTTCGCATATAAGTATTTGTTGATTAGCAGATAACACATAATCACACAACTAAGAAAGCCCTAAAACACCGCATTTAAAAAAAAGAAAACACACTCCATTATCTTCCCCACACATCAACCGATATTTTTTATGAAATCCCAACAGCATGAATGGTGTGGAAAGCGCACTCAACCCTTTTAGTAAGGTGCAAAAGTCGTGTATAATATATTGAGCCTGTTTTGTCTAGGTGTGTTTTTTTGTATCTCATATTGTGATTTTTAATAGTAAATAACAAGAATAGCTATTGCTTTATCTGCAAAGATAAATATGATTTATGAAGGTACATCGTAGCCTTGAACACAAATAAAAATATCACCAAGTAAAAAATTAATGGCAGTTTCGGTAGAAAAAGAAGCTAGAGAGAGTCTAGAACAAAGTAGAAGTGTTTTTTGAGTTTTGTGCAAAATGTCCATATATAAGACTTAAGTCCAACCATAAAAACTTCTAGATGGTACATGTTGTAGAATATAGTGTGGTAAAGAAGAGATCCAATGGCCAGCAACACTCGGATTTGCTACGCCTCCACCGTACAGTTGTTATTCAAATTTAATCATACAATATTGTAGTATAGATATAGATACAACTCCATTATTTAGAAAATCTTTTTAATGCCCACTCCCTTCGTTTATATTAGAGGATTCATTTCAAAAACCGATGATATCAAATAGAATTTTGACATTCAAATCTCATTATTGTACCATTTGCTCTTGAACTTATCATTTTAGCCTCTTGGGCCATTTGGATCATCAGGAATGACTTCATCTTCAAGGGCTTGATCCCCAATCTATACACCTGCAGGAAGAAGTTTAAAGTGGAGCTACAGTGGATTTTGATGAGAGCACGGAGGAAATCTTATCAGCACTTTGAACCCTGTTTTAGATAATGTCCTAGTGTATTCACCTTGTTTAGTGTTGTGCTTGTAATTTTCTTCTTCTCCTGTTCTTGTCTGTTTGTTTGGTTGGGTGTTTGCTCATTGGGTCTTCTTCTATGTGTTGTTGTAACTCTTTTCTTGAACTTATTGTTTTTCTTTTTGCTGTTTGTCTTGCTGTATTTTTTTATCCAAAAATCAATAAAAATACACAGCAAAGTCCTGTTGTTTTCCTAAAAAAATCATTATTGTCGCTAATTAACCCTCTGAGTATGTAGTACTAACAAACTGTAATTCCCCTCAGGTTATCATGCGTTGCATGCCCTAATATTTTGATCACTTGCATGCATGGTATTAAATGCAACGCTGGCATGCTTTGGCTTGCAATTAATGTCAAGATTTGAAGATGTGGCACGAGCTTTGAATAACCAAATTTCTCGTTATTATTTTGGATGAACCTTGTAAACGGAGGTCCTTGGGATGAGTTTCGAAAACAGAGAGCTGTTGGTGGCGTCTGCGGGCGACGCGGGAGGCGCCCTGCCTCCCACCGCAGATCTCGACGCGGCGGATGCGTGGGTTCAAGTCCGGCGGAGCGCCGATGGCTCCTCGGTGCGGCCGTCTGTGCTGGACGCCCCCGTGCCGGCGGCGGGCGTGTGTGGAGGTCGTTTTTGGGCTCTGGCAGAGGTCGAGTCCGACAAGGAGGATGGGGTCCCCTCGCCGCGGCTCGGTGCTCCCTCGTCGCGCGCGACACTAGGCGATTTTGTCCTATAGGCGGAGGCGGCCGGCGTCGGCCAGGGAGGGCGGCAGAGGCGTTTTGCTCCGGGTGGTGGTGGTTCTCGGGCGACCGCGCCGAGGCTCTGGCGGCCGCCGCTGTCCTCGGCTGCGGGTCAGCAGGGAGCTGACTCGTTGGCGTCGCCATCCCTGTCAGGGGTTGGCCCCCTCGCTGGCGGTGCGCTTGAGGAATGACCTTTTCTCCCCTCCCTGCCCTCTCCGGTGCGGGCGGGGGCGGCAGGGACAGAGGCGTCGGCGGCTGCGCTAGGGTTTGCGCTCCGGTGTGACGAACCCCTCTTGCCTTGCCCTCCGGGCCTGGCTGCGCCTGTTGGCCCTGGGTCGTCCGCTACCGGCCTGCTGGGCCCGGGACCCATGCCCGGTTCGGTGGCCACCGAGGCTGGTGGGGCAGGGGTCGCGGGAGTCGGGTCGGGCCTTTCCCTGGCCCATGCTCCTCGGCCCGCCTCATCTGTGGCCGGCGAGCCTGCTGCGCCTCGCTATATATGGCTCCGCCAGGGTGCGCATGACCCCTCACTAGGGTTTCCAGCTTCGACAAGTGCGGTGCGGCGTTTCGGGCGCTTCGCCAGATCTCTCCACCCCTCCCCTCCCCCCCTCTCCTTTACTGTGGTGGCAGCCATGGGTAACTGGCAGGCAGAGAAGCGGCTCATGGATCAACTGATTGAGCGGCGGTGCGAGAAGGATCTGCACGACAAGGCCAAGCGCGACCTCCGTGCTAGGGCTGCGAGCCGGGGCGAGGGTGGCGGATTCGGGCGAGGTCAAGGCGGCGGCTTCGGGCATGGCAACGGCGGCGAGTTCGATCAAGTCTAGGGCTACGGCTCCTACGGGCGCAAGGGGGATTGGGGTCATCCTCCGCCCTGGTGGGAGCAGCAGCAGGAAAGGAAGAAGAAGCGGAAGCAAAGCCAGCGGCGCCGTGAGCATGAGCGGACGCCGCAGGAGCATCCCCTTTGTGGTGGGGGCCACGGGGATCCTCTAGCCAAGATTCCGCGGGCGTCGGCTGAACCGCTGGCGGTGGCCTTGCCGCGCCCCGAGGCTCAGTGGCGGCGCCTATCCCAGTTGAAGAAGAGATTGGATATGAGTGTTTCAAGTGCGGACGTACATGTCACTTTCAAGCCAAATGCACGTTCCCCCCTCTTTGTGTGATCTGCAAGCAGGAGGTCCATGCCTCTGCTTACTGCCTGTCCCGTGGCAAACATCTTCATCTTCAGATCATGGGCAGTGTGATCCCAGGTGAGGGCTTCTTCTTCTTGGAATTCGAGGACACAGACGAGGATGAGGGCCCTGGCTTGAAGGCTGTCAATAGAGCCATTCTCTCAGCGGAGCCAGGGAGGCTCTCGCTCCGCACACTTAAGAAAGAACTAAAGCATATGGTGGACGGTGACTGGGACTGGCAGATCGTGCAGGTTGGTGACAATGATTTCTTGGTGACTTTCCCCTCGGCTGACCTGCTTCATATGGCTAAATCCAGTGACAAGCTTTTCTTGTTCATCAATGACATCATAGTGCTGGTTCGGGACTCCATCCATGAAGAGATTGTGCCCCTCTCCATGCCTGAGGTCTGGATCCGCCTCCATTGCATTCCAAAAAAAGCATCGCTGAGTCGATAGGCTCATGGAGGGGCTCAAGATGTTAGGGAGGCCCATTGTGGTGGACGAGCTTTCCCTCATCCGGATGGGACTAGTGAGGATGAAGTTTGGTTGCAAAGCCCCAGATAAGATGAATGGCTTTGTTCAAGTGTGGTTCAATCAAGAGGGATACGATATCAAGGTCGAGGTGGAGAGGCTGCCCAAGCATCCAGGGGACGGGCCAGCGGCGTCAGGCCCCAATGATGTCCCTCCTCGGCCCTCTGACAAGCGCGGCAGCCCGTCCGGCTCGGGGGCAGGTGGGTCACAGATGCAGAAACAGGGTGATCAAGGCCGGCAAGGGGGCCAGTCTGGGCTTCCCGATGGTCAGGCCAAGGACATGGAGATGGCATGCTGCGATGAGGACCCTAATGAGAGCATGCCTGACACGTTGACCGACACAGAGACTTGGGATCAGCTGGGTCTCAGCGCTCATGATCCCCCTGTGGACAAGGAGACATCGGAGCCAGGGGCACTCGCGGTGATGGACACAGCGGGGAACAGCCCTCCTGCGGCCCGTGTCCTGGCTTGGGCTTTCGATCAATATGGCTCAAACTTGAAGGGGGCTGATGCCCTCCCCCCCCCTGTCTGCTGCGGTGGGTGTGTTGGGGTTTGGGTATGCTCCCTCTCCCATCCTGGTATCGCCTGGCCTGCAAGGTTCGGATGCTGGCTGCATGCTCAATGATCCTCCCCTCCGCACACCTCAGTCTGGCCAGCGCAGTTCGGGTGGCTTTGGGCATGCCACCAAGAAGACAGTAGGACGGAAGCCGGGGCCGACCCTGCGGTAATGTCCCTTCCGTCCCCGATTGCTCCACTTGGTGGGGATCTTCAGGCTGCGCTCGGCTCTGCGGGCGCGGCGGCCAAAGCTAAGCGCTCCAAGGCGACTCCGGTGATCCAGCGGGCCCCAAGTGCAAGATCCAAGGCGGCGCTGGGAGAGCTCTCATCCCTGGAGAGTGCTCAGCTCCGTCTCGCTGACAAGAACCTCGACACTGCAGGTAATCCCCCCCCCTCTTTCAAAATTCTGAATGCTTTCTCTGATCCTCAATTAGCCTCGATCCTCGACGATAGTGGTATCGAGTTAGGCTCAGAGGGTGGGCTATTATTACTATGATTCGTGCGTGTGAGGATGCCCAGGCGGCTCTGGCAGAAGCCGCGGCTGCGGCCAAGGCCAGGGAGGCCATCTCGGCCGTCGAGTCGGCCCAGGACATAGTTGGGGCTGTGTCTGGTGCTCGGTTGCTTGATTTGTCGAGTGGAGTGGCTGAAGCCAGGGAGGCTTACGCGACCCGCTCCACCAGCCGTGCCCCGGCTAGAAAAGAGTGGCAAAACCGGTGACCTCCAGAGGGGTTCACCTCCGCAACTGTATTATTTGATGTGTTATCTTTTCTGGAACATCCGGGGTTGCGGTTACCCGGGAAGGCACACCCAGCTTAGAGAATACATTGCCCGTGAACAAACTGACTTTGTTGCGCTTCAAGTGACGATCAAAGCAGACTTCACATTTAGAGATCTTGCGGCTTTTGATCCCCTCTAGCGTTTCATGTGGGATTGGGTTCCCTCCATCGGCCACTCGGGCGGTCTACTCTTGGGTTGTAATCATGATATCTGTGATGTTGTAAGTTGGGAAACATGTTCTTTCTTTATTGCGGCTACGATCATACACCGCGTTTCCTTAGCTAAGTAGGCGATTGTTTGTGTGTACGGCCCAACCGATCACTCGCGCACGGCGGATTTTTTGAGCTAAATCCAAGCTCTGGTTGGGACCAAGCAAGCCGCGGATATCCCCATCGTTCTGGGGGGATATTTCAACCTTGTCCGCTCGGGGGTGGATAAAAACAACCGCAATATTGACTGGCCAAGGGTGGCATTGTTCAATAACGCAATTGTGGCTTCTGCCTTGTGGGAGATCACTAGGACCGGGCCTAGATTTACTTGGACAAACCAACAGTTAACCCCGGTTCGTAGTGTGCTCAATCGCGTTTTTCTTTGGTCTGATTGGGAAGTTCTATTCCCCCTTTGTACGCTTGTAGCAGAAACCCGTATAGGTTCGGATCACGTCCCACTAATCTTGGCCTCAGTGGAGGACAGGATTATGCGCAGCCCGCGTTTCTTCTTCGAAACAGGCTGGTTCGAGGCGAACGGCTTCATTCCTCTGATCATCGCTCGTTGGGAGCTAGCAGTGGTTGCGGCCGGCAGGACCAGGGGGCCTATGTATCTTTGGATCTCTGCGGCCGGTGCCTTACGTGGCTTCCTCCGCGGTTGGGGGGCGAACCATGGTAGAGCCTCGAAGAGAGCTCGGGAAGCTCTCATAGATGAAATCAAATTCCTCGACGCCCAAGCCGACTCCAGAGCCTTCTCGGAAGCGGAATGGGCCAATCGTTACAACCTAGAAAACCAGGTGCTTTCCATCCTTAGGGAAGAGGAGGAATATTGGCGCCGTTGGGGCGGCATCAAGTGGATCACTAAGGGAGACGCTAACACGGGTTATTTCCATGCCTACGCCAACGGGCGTAAATGGAAATGCTCGATTCTACGCCTTCAATCTGCGCAAGGGGTGCTGGTCAGCCAATCAGATATTACGGCTCACATATCTGGTTTCTTCCTTAAACTGTTGGGAACAGCAGAGGAAAAAACCCTACGCCTCCGAGCCGATGTCTGGGGGGACGTTGCTCGAGTTACTCAGGCCGAAAATGACCTCCTTGCCTTATCCTTTTCCACGGAGGAAACTGACAGTGCTTTTGGATCGATGAAGATTGATACTGCCCCCGGCCCGGATGGCTAGCCGGTGGCTTTCTTTCGTGGTTTTTGGACCATGCTGAAAGCTCCTTTTTACGACATCATTAATGGTTTCGCGTTAGGCACGATAGACATCTCGTGACTCAACTTCAGAGTCATTAGTCTAATTCCTAAGGTCAAAGGCGCGGATTCCATCAAACAATATCACACTATAACCCTGTAACGCCCGGATAATTAGGCTACAGTAAAACTCTTATAATGATGCCATGTCACCAGTGTTACTGTTGCTAACCAAGTGGTAGTTCAAAATCATTGCTAATTCAAAATATGAATTAGTGACAAACACCTTAAGTTTTCAAAAGTCAAAGCGAAAATGTTCGGGGGTTGCCAAATATTGCACTGGTAATTATGGTGAAGCAAACACCATTTTATAAAATGCCTAGATGCCCTAAAACTAAATAAAACAGAAAGGAAAAATAAATAAAAGAAAGAATTTACAAAAAAAAAGAAAGAAAACTAAAAGGGGGAGGAAGCCCCCTGGACCAGACAGCCCAACCCACCCGCACGGCCACCGCCCAATCCCCCTGGCCCGCAGCCAGACTGGCCGGCCCAGCCGGCCCAGCCCCCGCACCGCGTCCCCTTCCCCTGTTCCCCCGACCCGGGCCGGAACAGGGCGCGTCCCAACCGAACCCCCTCGCCGGCGACGAGACGGGGGATAAGATCGCCAGCACCCCCCCCCCGCCTCCTCGATCCCGCCTCCCACTCGCCCCCACGCTCGCCCTCGGCCCCCGCGCCTCTCCCTCTCCCCTCCAGATCCATCTCCCCCTCCTTCCCCACCGCAACCGAGCGCCGCCATGGCCTCGCCGCCGTGAATCGCGCGGCCACAGTCTCCGCCTCGCCGCGCCTGCGTGTCCGTCGACGCCTCCGTCACCTTCCTCGTCTACCGGAGGCCTCAGCTGGAGCTCGGAGGCGCTGCAGCATCGGATCCCCTTCGTCCCCTTCTCCGGCTGTCATCGATCTTCTTCGTCTCCGGCGCCGCCCCTGCAGCTCCTAAACCGCCACCGAGCCTTCTTGTGTGCTCCACGGTGAGCTCTCCTTCCTCTCCGCTCTCTTCTCCTCGCCCCAACGTGCTCGTAATCACCGCCTCGTACGTGCCCGAACCCATCACCGCGGGAGCTCATCGCCGACGAGCTTCCGGCGACCAAATGGTCCCGCTCCAGTGCCCGTTTAGCTCGCCCGCGCACGTAGAGCCTGCCTAGCCTCTTCTTTTGCTCCGTAGCCCGCTGTTCCGCCGTCTCCGACATCCACCCGTACGAGTCGCCGCCTCCGCTGCTCGCCGGCGTGGTTCCGGTCATCCCCGAGACCAACCCGTAGCCCCATGCGACGCGCGACGTCGTTAGCTTTCGAACGGGAGTAGCCACACCCGTTTTGGGCCACCGTGGCGGAATCCCGAGGCTCGCCGGCGTCCTCCGCCGTGTTTTGGCTTGCCAAAGCCAACTCCGGCGCCGGCATCCGACGTGGCTGACCTGGGGCTACCACCAGGGTCACTGCCAACGGGCCCCACGGGCCCTAGTTGACTGGGTTGACCAGTCAACCCTGCTGACTTGGCAACCCCCAGCCACTAACCAGTGGGGCCCACCCCCCTAATTAACAGGAATTAATTAAATTAGTTTAGTTAACCTAAATTAGACAATGACAGGTGGGCCCAGTAGTTTAATAACTGAACTTAGATTAGTTTGAACCCTGTTTAACCCACTGTCTATGACAGGTGGGTCCCCCATGTCAATTTGACTAGTCAACCGAACTGTTGGCTGCTGATGTCACTCTTATGTCATGCTGACATCATAAATTCATTTTCGAATTAAATAATTAATTAATTAAATTCCAGAAATTAATATAATCTTTAGAAAATCATATCTTTTAATCTGTAACTCGGATGAAAATACTTTCTACATGAAAGTTGCTCAGAACGACGAGACGAATCCGGATACGCAGCCCGTTCGTCCGCCACACACCCCTAGCATACCGAACACGCAACTTTCGCCCTCCGGTTCACCGGTCCGAAAACGCGAAACACCGGGAATACTTTCCCGGATGTTTCCCCCTTCGTCGGTATCACCTACTACCGCGATTGGGCACACCTAGCATCGTTACTTGTCATGTCATGCATCGATATGCATTTGTTTGCATTGTATTCATTGTTTCTTCCCCCTCTTCTCTCCGGTAGACTACGAGACCGACGCTGCTGCTGCCCAGTTCGACTACGGAGTTGACGACCCCTCTCTCTTGCCAGAGCAACCAGGCAAGCCCCCCCCCTTGATCACCAGATATCGCCTATTCTCTCTATACTGCTTGCATTAGAGTAGTGTAGCCTGTTACTGCTTTCCGTTGATCCTATTCTGATGCATAGCCTGACATTGTTGCTACACCTGTTGATACCTTACCTGCAATCCTAAATGCTTAGTATAGGATGCTAGTTTATCATCATTGGCCCTACATTCTTGTCAGTCTGCCTTGCTATACTATTGGGCCGTGATCACTCGGGAGGTGATCACGGGTATATACTATACATACATACATACTATACAGATGGTGACTAAAGTCGGGTCAGCTCGAAGAGTACCCGCGAGTGATTCACGGATTGGGGGCTGAAAGGACCTTTGTCCCGACGGCCCTCTGTGTGGATCTTTGTGGCGGAGCGACAGGGCAGGTTGAGACCGCCTAGGAGAGAGGTGGGCCTGGCCCTGTTCGGCGTTCGCGGATACTTAACACGCTTAACGAGATCTTGGTATTTGATCTGAGTTGGCTACGAGCCTATACGCACTAACCATCTACGTGGGAGTAGTTATGGGTATCCCGACGTCGTGGTATCAGCCGAAGCACTTCAGACGTCAGCGACGGAGCGGCGCGCGCCGGATTGGACTGGAACGCCTGCTTAGGGCTAGGTCTGCTTCCGGCCGCCCACGCAACGTGCAGGTGTGCTCAGGGCGATGGGCCCAGACCCCTGCGCGCTTAGGTTTAGACCGGCGTGCTGGCCTCTCTGTTGTGCCTAGGTGGGGCTGCGACGTGTTGATCTTCCGAGGCCGGGCATGACCCAGGAAAGTGTGTCCGGCCAAATGGGATCAAGCGTGTTGGGTAATGTGGTGCACCCCTGCAGGGAAGTTAATCTATTCGAATAGCCGTGATCTTCGGTAACAGGACGACTTGGAGTTGTACCTTGACCTTATGACAACTAGAACCGGATACTTAATAAAACACACCCTTCCAAGTGCCAGATACAACCGGTGGTCGCTCTACCTCAGGGATATGAGGAGGGGATCGCCGGGTAGGATTATGCTATGAGATGCTATTTGGAGATGCTACTTGGAGGATTTCAATCTACTCTCTTCTACTTGATGCAAGACGGTGGCTGCGAGAAGCGTAGTCTTCGACAGGATTAGCTATCCCCCTCTTATTCTGGCATTCTGCAGTTCAGTCCACTGATATGGCCTCCTTACACATATACCCATGCATATGTAGTGTAGTTCCTTGCTTGCGAGTACTTTGGATGAGTACTCACGGTTGCTTTCTCCCCCTTTTTCCCCTTTCCTTTCTTTCTGGTTGTCGCAACCAGATGCTGGAGTCCAGGAGCCAGACGCCACCGTCGACGACGACCCCTACTACACTGGAGGTGCCTACTACTACGTGCTGCCCGCTGATGACGACCTGGAGTAGTTTAGGAGGATCCCAGGCAGGAGGCCTGCGCCTCTTTCGATCTGTATCCCAGTTTGTGCTAGCCTTCTTAAGGCAAACTTGTTTAACTTATGTCTGTACTCAGATATTGTTGCTTCCGCTGACTCGTCTATGATCGAGCACTTGTATTCGAGCCCTCGAGGCCCCTGGCTTGTATTATGATGCTTGTATGACTTATTTATGTTTTAGAGTTGTGTTGTGATATCTTCCCGTGAGTCCCTGATCTTGATCGTACACATTTGCGTGCATGATTAGTGTACGATTGAATCGGGGGCGTCACAAGTTGGTATCAGAGCCGACTGCCTGTAGGAATCCCCCTTCCACACTCCTTGGCCGAAGTCGAGTCTAGGCATTACAAAAACTTTTACTAACTTGGCTGTGTGCCTTACGGGCCCACGTCGCCATCGGGTGGTACTAGGATCTTTTACTCCTCGACCTTTACTCTGGGACTCTGAACTCTTTTCTACTCGGGTTAAACGAATTTACTAACTCTGACATTAGGATCCCGTTACCACGTTCACCCCAAAGTTGGATAAGCCATAGTTATTCTGCAGGATAGCATTTTGAATAGTGCCCATGTTGTCATTTGACTCCATTGAAACATCTTTGTTTTCAGATGGAACCCGCGAGGCAGGTCGTGCGCCACACTGCGGCCATTGGTGCCTCAGGATCACCTGCTGTGCTAGCTGATATGATGACCTATCTGGGTTATCGCTGGCACCCTGAGTACACCGTCTACGAGGAGTACCAGGACTTTAACCAGGAGCAGTACCGTGCCATCGTCCACCTCTACTCTCGGGAGTATGAGTCCACTACCGTGCTGCACACCGCTCATGGTGTTGGAGTGACCATCGAGATGGCAGTCCACGATGCGGCTCATGCTGCTCTGACACGTCTTCGTGGAGAGTATCAGGCATTGGACACTTCCCCTTTCAGGCACATTCCTATCGCATCTGACGTTGGTGCGGAGGGATACTACACTGCCGCCTACTCCACCGTCACCCGAGAGCCCTTCCACCATCAGCGCCTGGTTCTGCATGCTGATGGGCTGGACCGAGCTAACAGAGCTCTTCGCCACGAGTTGTACACCACTCGTCAGCACCTTTACAGGGCTCTGACGCGGTTGCACCCCTTTGTCCGGTCTGGACAGCTGCCGCGTTCTGCGATCTACCCAGCCAGGACCGTGATGCCCCACGGTGTCGGATGGCCAGAGGTGGGAGGCTACTCTCCCGCACTTGGTCCTCTTCTGCCACCTGAGCGTCGGGTTCTACACCAGAGTATCCGCGGCCCCCAGGCCACTGACGTGGAGGACTATCCGTTGCCTCACTACCAGCTGTCAGGTTACAGCTACCTTCACAGTACCTCCTGGGACTGATGTAGTCTTGCTCATTAGTCTTAGATGCACTCGCGAGCCTGCGTGCCGCCTATGATGACTTAATCTATGTACTGAACTCTGTGTACTGAACTCTATGTCCGACCCCTTTTGTAAGTTATGCCGACTATCTATGTGGTATCTGTCGTGCTCCTTTCATTATGCATGTTTCATCATGAATGACTCTTGTCTATGCAAATTTCTCAATACTGAACTACCCCTGTTATATATTAGCAGGATGGTTAGACCAGCTGGTCGTGGTCGTGGTGGCAACTTCCCACCACCGCCTGAGTACATGGCTGGTATGATCCAACAGCTTGAGATGAATCGCCAGTTCATGGAAAACATGATGGCTCAGTTTCCTCGCCCCAATATGAACCAGCATCCAAACACAACAACTCTGCAGGATTTCATACGCCTCAACCCAAGTGTGTACCGCAGCTCAACCCAGCCGCTGGATGCTGATGACTGGCTCCGTGACATCACCTATGAGATGGAGTCTGCTGATGTAGCCCCTGCCAGCTATGTCACTTTTGCTTCCTTCTTCCTGAAGGGACCCGCAGCGCAATGGTGGGACAGCCACAGGCGTACTCTGCCAGTTGGGACAATCATCTCCTGGCCAGACTTTCAGGCTGCCTTCCGTGCCCGCTTCATTCCTCAGGGAATCATGGACAGGAAGAAGCGTGAGTTTCCGCAACCTCACCCAAGGCAACAAAACTGTGGAAGCTTATCAGCGGGAGTTTCTGGACTTGTCTCGCTATGCTGAAGAGGACATTGCAACTGATGCACGCAGACAGGAGAAGTTCCGTGAAGGCCTTCAAGCTGACATCAAGCTCGCACTTCTAGTGCATGACTTTGCCGATTTCGCCACCTTGGTGAACAAGGCCATCAATGTCGAGACTGGTCTGCAAGAACACCAGAGCTCTCAAAGGCGCAACCGTGACACGGGCTCATCTTCGGGCCCGCCCTCGCAGAAGCGTAAGATATGGATCCCGAACAGCATGTACCGTCCAAATGCACCTGCCCCAAGGCAGTCTTATGCTGCACCTCGTCTGCCGGCTGCTCCAACTAGGCAGCCAAGGCTTCCAGCTCCACCACCCCGAGCTCTTGCTCCCACTCCCAATAATGGTCTGTGCTTCAGGTGTGGTCAGCCAGGACACCGTGCTCGGGAATGCAACCAGAACCAGAATCAACTGGCCCTTCCAGCAGCTGGTCGTGGTAACAACCAGCCCCGCAACAACAATGCCAAGTCCTATGGTCGTGTTCATGCCAACCACGTTGATCTGAACGAAGCTCAAGACCAGCCTGCTACTGTGATGGGTACACTCCTCGTAAATTCAGTACCTGCATCTGTTTTATTCGATACAGGTGCATCGCATTCATTCATGTCAGAAGATTTTGCATGCTTGCACGACATTAAATGTGAGGACATGAATGCTTCACTATTAGTACACACTCCTGCGGGCCAATGTCGAACCTCCATGATTTGCAACGACGTCCCTGTAGAAATCGAAGGACTGGAATTCCTTGTCTCTCCCATCGTACTGAAGTCCTGTAGCATTGATCTCATTCTGGGAATGAATTGGTTAAAGGCGCATACTGCTTCTATCGTTTGCGCCACCAAGACCGTCCATCTGCTACACCCTTCTGATGAAATAATAAGCTACAATGCCCATCTGGTTAAGAATGCCGAGGTAAGGCTCTATGCATTGAATGCATTGAACGCCGCACCACTCGAGGGCATTGAAAACATTTCCGTTGTGCGTGACTTCCTCGACGTCTTTCCAGAAGAACTCCCAGGGATTCCCCCTGCTAGAGCTGTCGAATTCATCATCGACTTGAAACCAGGCACCACTCCTATAGCCAAGCGACCCTACAAGATGCCGCCGCATGAACTCCTTGAGCTTAAGGAGGAAATCGATAAATCTCTTCGAAGTGGTTTCATTCGCCCAAGTTGCTCTCCTTGGGGAGCACCTTCTCTCTTTGTCAAGAAGAAAGATGGGACAAACCGATTGGTCCAAGACTACCGTCCTATAAATCAAGCTACCATTCAGAATAAGTATCCTCTTCCTCGGATCAATGATCTGTATGATCAATTGGCTGGTTCATCAGTGTTCTCTAAACTCGACTTGAGGTTGGGTTACCACCAGATCCGTGTTCGTGAGGAGGATATCCCCAAGACCGCCTTTGTGACTCGTTATGGTTCATACGAGTACACCGTCATGTCTTTCGGCTTAACCAATGCTCCAGCCACCTTCTCTCGCCTGATGAACTATATATTCATGGATTACCTCGACAAGTTCGTCGTGGTTTATCTGGATGATATCCTGGTATTTTCCAAGAATGAAGAAGAACATGCTGAACATCTTCGTCTTGTGCTGGAAAAGCTACGAGAGCATCAACTTTATGCCAAGTTCTCCAAATGTGAATTCTGGCTTCCCGAAGTAACCTATCTCGGGCATGTCATCTCTAAGGATGGTATTGCCGTCAACCCTGAACGAGTTCAGGCTATTCTCGATTGGACTCCTCCGAAGAACGTTAAGCAAGTCAGAAGTTTTCTCGGTCTCGCCAGCTACTGCCGTCGATTCGTCGAGAACTTCTCCAAGATTGCCAGGCCTCTGACTAACCTATTGCATAAGGGCGTCAAGTTCCAATGGACAGATAAATGTCAGGAAAGTTTCCAGGCACTCAAGGACAAGTTGACTTCTGCCCCAGTACTAGCTCCTCCTGATACTAAGAAGGACTTCGTCATTTACTGCGACGCTTCCCGTCAAGGACTAGGCTGTGTCCTAATGCAAGAGCGCAAAGTGGTTGCTTATGCCTCTCGGCAATTGCGCCCTCACGAAGAGAACTACCCAGTTCACGACCTCGAACTTGCTGCTGTCATTCATGCGCTAAAACAGTGGCGACATTACCTACTCGGTAATCGTTGCGAGATCTTCACTGACCACCAAAGTCTGAAGTATCTGTTTACTCAGCCAGACCTGAACCTCCGTCAGCAGAGATGGATGGAGACTGTTGCAGACTTTGATTTGGGTATTTCCTATACACCAGGCAAGGCTAATGTAATGGCTGATGCCTTGAGCCGCAAGTCTTACTGCAACCACCTCCAGGTTCACAAAGTTCAGCCCTCACTTGTTGAAGAATTCAGAAAGCTAAACCTCCATATTGTTCCTCCGGGTGCACTCGCTCCCCCTCCTCCGGAGTTCCGCAAGATGAATCTCCGTGTTGTTTCCCAGGGTTCCCTCTATACCCTGGCTGTTGAACCCGATCTCGTGGGCACCATAAAGACAATGCAGGGATTTGACTCTGAAGTCTACAAGATTAAGCAAGACCTCAAAGAAGGAAGTCCCTCATCCTTCACTATTGCTGATGATGGCGCCTTGTACTTCAAAGGCCGCCTAGTGGTGCCGTGTAAGAAGGAAAACCTGAATATGACTCAGGAGGTTATGAAAGAAGCTCATGATACGCCTCTATGTATCCATCCTGGTAGTACGAAGATGTATCAAGACATCCGTCAGAGATTCTGGTGGTCTAACATGAAGCAAGACATTGCTCGTTATGTTGCTGAATGTGACGTTTGCCGTCGTATCAAAGCAGAACATCAAAGGCCTGCTGGAACTCTGCAACCTATATCTATTCCTGAATGGAAATGGGACCATGTCGAGATGGACTTCGTTACTGGATTTCCCAAATCGCAAAAGGGTAATGATGCTATTCTTGTCGTCATTGACCGACTTTCTAAAGTTGCACATTTTCTGGCTGTCAAGGAAACGATCACTGCTAGTCAGCTTGCAAACCTCTACATGACCAGAATTGTCTCGCTTCACGGTATTCCATTGGTTATCAGTTCAGACCGTGGCAGTTTATTCACTTCAAGATTCTGGGCAAGTTTCCAAGAAGCTATGGGCACTCATCTGTCTTTCAGCACTGCTTTTCATCCTCAGTCACAAGGGCAAGTTGAACGTGTCAACCAAGTTCTCGAAGACATGCTTCGAGCTTGTGTTATTTCCTTCGGCAAGAAATGGGAGGAATCTCTCCCGTATGCTGAGTTCTCTTATAATAATAGCTATCAAGCTAGTCTGAAGATGGCCCCCTTCGAAGTGTTATATGGACGAAAGTGCCGAACCCCTCTGAACTGGTCAGAAACTGGGGAACGTCCACTCTTTGGTCCGGATATTATCCAACATGCCGAAGAGCAAGTCCGCATTATTCGCGAGAATCTCAAGACTGCTCAGTCACGCCAAAAGAGTAATTATGACCGTCATCATAAAGACATGGTCTATCAACCTGGCGAAAAGGCCTATCTTCGAGTTACACCAATGAAGGGTGCTCACCGCTTCGGGATCAAGGGCAAGCTAGCTCCTCGCTATATTGGCCCATTCACTATTCTCGAGAGGCGTGGAAAAGTGGCATATCAACTGGAGCTTCCGCCGAACCTTTCTCAGGTTCACGATGTGTTCCATGTATCACAGCTCCGCCGCTGCTTCAAGGACCCAATCCGAGCAGTGGATCATGAAGTGCTCGAATTGCAACAGGACCTCTCCTATAAAGAGCATCCGGTCCGCATTCTCGACCAAGCTGAACGCCGCACCCGCCAGAAGGCGATCAAGTTCCTCAAAGTCCAGTGGTCGCACCATTCTGAAGATGAAGCCACTTGGGAACGTGAGGATCGCCTGCGTGATGAATACCCCGCACTGTTTCCTTCTACCTCCTAAATCTCGGGACGAGATTTCTTGTAGTGGAGGAGATTTGTAACGCCCGGATAATTAGGCTACAGTAAAACTCTTTTAATGATGCCATGTCATCCGTGTTACTGTTGCTAATCAAGTGGTAGTTCAAAATCATTGCAAATTCAAAATATGAATTAGTGACAAACACCCTAAGTTTTCAAAAGGCAAAGCGAAAATGTTCGGGGGTTGCCAAATATTGCACTGGTAATTATGGTGAAGCAAACACCATTTTATAAAATGCCTAAATGCCCTAAAACTAAATAAAACAGAAAGGGAAATAAATAAAAGAAAGAGATTACAAAAAAAAACAAAAGGGGGGGGAAGCCCCCTGGACCAGACAGCCCAACCCACCCGCACGGCCACCGCCCAATCCCCCTGGCCCGCAGCCAGACTGGCCGGCCCAGCCGGCCCAGCCCCCGCACCAGCGTCCCCTTCCCCTGTTCCCCCGACCCGGGTCGGAACAGGGCGCGTCCCAACCGAACCCCCTCGCCGGCGACGAGACGGGGGATAAGATCGCCAGCACCCCCCCCCGCCTCCTCGATCCCGCCTCCCACTCGCCCCCACGCTCGCCCTCGGCCCCCGCGCCTCTCCCTCTCCCCTCCAGATCCATCTCCCCCTCCTTCCCCACCGCAACCGAGCGCCGCCATGGCCTCGCCGCCGTGAATCGCGCGGCCACAGTCTCCGCCTCGCCGCGCCTGCGTGCCCGTCGACGCCTCCGTCACCTTCCTCGCCTACCGGAGGCCTCAGCTGGAGCTCGGAGGCGCTGCAGCATCGGATCCCCTTCGTCCCCTTCTCCGGCTGCCATCGATCTTCTTCGTCTCCGGCGCCGCCCCTGCAGCTCCTAAACCGCCACCGAGCCTTCTTGTGTGCTCCACGGTGAGCTCTCCTTCCTCTCCGCTCTCTTCTCCTCGCCCCAACGTGCTCGTAATCACCGCCTCGTACGTGCCCGAACCCATCACCGCGGGAGCTCATCGCCGACGAGCTTCCGGCGACCAAATGGTCCCGCTCCAGTGCCCGTTTAGCTCGCCCGCGCACGTAGAGCCTGCCTAGCCTCTTCTTTTGCTCCGTAGCCCGCTGTTCCGCCGTCTCCGACATCCACCCGTACGAGTCGCCGCCTCCGCTGCTCGCCGGCGTGGTTCCGGTCATCCCCGAGACCAACCCGTAGCCCCATGCGACGCGCGACGTCGTTAGCTTTCGAACGGGAGTAGCCACGCCCGTTTTGGGCCACCGTGGCGGAATCCCGAGGCTCGCCGGCGTCCTCCGCCGTGTTTTGGCTTGCCAAAGCCAACTCCGGCGCCGGCATCCGACGTGGCTGACCTGGGGCTACCACCAGGGTCACTGCCAACGGGCCCCACGGGCCCCAGTTGACTGGGTTGACCAGTCAACCCTGCTGACTTGGCAACCCCCAGCCACTGACCAGTGGGGCCCACCCCCCTAATTAACAGGAATTAATTAAATTAGTTTAGTTAACCTAAATTAGACAATGACAGGTGGGCCCAGTAGTTTAATAACTGAATTTAGATTAGTTTGAACCCTGTTTAACCCACTGTCTATGACAGGTGGGTCCCCCATGTCAATTTGACTAGTCAACCGAACTGCTGGCTGCTGACGTCACTCTTATGTCATGCTGACGTCATAAATTCATTTTCGAATTAAATAATTAATTAATTAAATTTCAGAAATTAATATAATCTTTAGAAAATCATATCTTTTAATCCGTAACTCGGATGAAAATACTTTCTACATGAAAGTTGCTCAGAACGACGAGACGAATCCGGATACGCAGCCCGTTCGTCCGCCACACACCCCTAGCATACCGAACACGCAACTTTCCCCCTCCGGTTCACCGGTCCGAAAACGCGAAACACCGGGAATACTTTCCCGGATGTTTCCCCCTTCGTCGGTATCACCTACTACCGCGATTGGGCACACCTAGCATCGTTACTTGTCATGTCATGCATCGATATGCATTTGTTTGCATTGTATTCATTGTTTCTTCCCCCTCTTCTCTCCGGTAGACTACGAGACCGACGCTGCTGCTGCCCAGTTCGACTACGGAGTTGACGACCCCTCCTTCTTGCCAGAGCAACCAGGCAAGCCCCCCCCTTGATCACCAGATATCGCCTATTCTCTCTATACTGCTTGCATTAGAGTAGTGTAGCATGTTACTGCTTTCCGTTGATCCTATTCTGATGCATAGCCTGACATTGTTGCTACACCTGTTGATACCTTACCTGCAATCCTAAATGCTTAGTATAGGATGCTAGTTTATCATCATTGGCCCTACATTCTTGTCAGTCTGCCTTGCTATACTATTGGGCCGTGATCACTCGGGAGGTGATCACGGGTATATACTATACATACATACATACTATACAGATGGTGACTAAAGTCGGGTCAGCTCGAAGAGTACCCGCGAGTGATTCACGGATTGGGGGCTGAAAGGACCTTTGTCCCGACGGCCCTCTGTGTGGATCTTTGTGGCGGAGCGACAGGGCAGGTTGAGACCGCCTAGGAGAGAGGTGGGCCTGGCCCTGTTCGGCGTTCGCGGATACTTAACACGCTTAACGAGATCTTGGTATTTGATCTGAGTTGGCTACGAGCCTATACGCACTAACCATCTACGTGGGAGTAGTTATGGGTATCCCGACGTCGTGGTATCAGCCGAAGCACTTCAGACGTCAGCGACGGAGCGGCGCGCGCCGGATTGGACTGGAACGCCTGCTAGGGCTAGGTCTGCTTCCGGCCGCCCACGCAACGTGCAGGTGTGCTCAGGGCGATGGGCCCAGACCCCTGCGCGCTTAGGTTTAGACCGGCGTGCTGGCCTCTCTGTTTTGCCTAGGTGGGGCTGCGACGTGTTGATCTTCCGAGGCCGGGCATGACCCAGGAAAGTGTGTCCGGCCAAATGGGATCAAGCGTGTTGGGTATGTGGTGCACCCCTGCAGGGAAGTTAATCTATTCGAATAGCCGTGATCTTCGGTAACAGGACGACTTGGAGTTGTACCTTGACCTTATGACAACTAGAACCGGATACTTAATAAAACACACCCTTCCAAGTGCCAGATACAACCGGTGGTCGCTCTACCTCAGGGATATGAGGAGGGGATCGCCGGGTAGGATTATGCTATGAGATGCTACTTGGAGATGCTACTTGGAGGACTTCAATCTACTCTCTTCTACTTGATGCAAGACGGAGGCTGCGAGAAGCGTAGTCTTCGACAGGATTAGCTATCCCCCTCTTATTCTGGCATTCTGCAGTTCAGTCCACTGATATGGCCTCCTTACACATATACCCATGCATATGTAGTGTAGTTCCTTGCTTGCGAGTACTTTGGATGAGTACTCACGGTTGCTTTCTCCCCCCTTTTCCCCTTTCCTTTCTTTCTGGTTGTCGCAACCAGATGCTGGAGTCCAGGAGCCAGACGCCACCGTCGACGACGACCCCTACTACACTGGAGGTGCCTACTACTACGTGCTGCCCGCTGACGACGACCTGGAGTAGTTTAGGAGGATCCCAGGCAGGAGGCCTGCGCCTCTTTCGATCTGTATCCCAGTTTGTGCTAGCCTTCTTAAGGCAAACTTGTTTAACTTATGTCTGTACTCAGATATTGTTGCTTCCGCTGACTCGTCTATGATCGAGCACTTGTATTCGAGCCCTCGAGGCCCCTGGCTTGTATTATGATGCTTGTATGACTTATTTATGTTTTAGAGTTGTGTTGTGATATCTTCCCGTGAGTCCCTGATCTTGATCGTACACGTTTGCGTGCATGATTAGTGTACGATTGAATCGGGGGCGTCACAAACCCTCATTAACGCGCCTTTCAAAATATGCGCTAAGGCCTATATGGCGCGGCTTGCCCCGGTTGCGCATAGAATCATCAACCGAAGCCAGTCGACTTTTCTCAAGGGTCGCAACATCCTTGAGGGGCCGGTAGTGCTTCAGGAGATTGTTCATGAGTTAAAATGAACCTGGCAGTCGGCTGTGATCCTCAAGCTGGATTTCGAAAAAGCCTATGACCGAGTGAATTGGGAGTTCATTCGCGAGGTCCTGGATCGAAAGGGATTCGAGTCAGGTTTCATGCACCGTATTATGCAACTAGTCTGGGGGGGGGGGGGCAGACGACGGTGTCTATAAACAGAGAAGTTGGTAACTTCTTCCGCAACAAGCGTGGACTGAGGCAGGATGACCCCTCCTCCCCTATTATCTTTAACGTTGTTGCGGACGCCCTCTCGGCCATGATCTTTAAGGCGAAGGGTGCCAGTCACATCCGTGGTGTTGTCTCCTACCTCATCCTAGGAGGGGTTTTGCACCTCTAATATGCGGACGATACCATGCTCCTCTTCGAGCCGGACGACCATAGTATAGCCTTGATTAAGCTTATTCTCCTTACTTTCGAAATCATCTCAGGTCTCAAGATTAATTTTCTCAAGTGCGAACTGATCGCCATTGGTATGGTCGAACCTCTCGCGTTGCGTGTCGCTAACCTACTTAACTGTAAGCTCGGGAGCTTTCCGTTTAAGTACTTGGGTCTCCCCATCTCGAACAAACACAAATCTATCCAAGAATGGGAACCCCTGTAAGGTAAGGTGGCGAACCGGATCAGCCCTTGGCATGGTCAGTTCGTGTCATCGGCAGCTAGGCTCATTTTGACGAACACAAGTCTCTCCTCCTTGCTCATGTTTACCATGGGCATGTTCCTCCTAGCAGACGGTGTTCACGCCAAGCTCGACACCCCCCGATCCAAGTTATTTTGGGAAGGAACTGGATCTAAAAAGAAGTACCACTTAATTAAGTGGGCAGCGTTATGTCGGCCAAAGAAATTTGGTGGCATAGGGATCCTCAACTCCAAACTCATGAACGTTTCCCTCCTCTCCAAGTGCTCTGGAAGCTCGCCAAAATGAGCAAGGGCTGTGGGCGTAAATCCTTAGAGCAAAATACTTCCCCGACGGGAATTTCCTTAACTCTAAGGCCAAAGGGTCGACATTCTGGAATGGGATCCAGGCTGTCAAACCAGTCTTTGCACTCGGAGCTAAGCTTAGCGTAAACGATGGGAAATCTACGCGATTTTGGTTAGACCATTGGCTTGGCTAGGAGCCGTTGTGGCGCAGCCACTCCTCCGTATACCAACTTGCTACTAACATCAATATCCTCGTTACCGACGCGCTCAGATCCAACCCGCCAGCCATTTCCTTCAAAAGGCCCCTTACTGATGCCGAACGGGCTGGTTGGGACGAGTTACGTAACGCGCTTGCTGCAGTTGTGTTGCGACCCGAGGCCGATTCGGTCTCTTGGTCCCTCACGAGCTCCGGGAAATTTTCGGTTAAGTCTCTCTACGCTAAGTTGACGGAGGGCCCGACACTAGACATAGCTAGGGGGCTATGGAAAGTGTCTATCCCTCTCAAACTAAAAGTTTTCCTTTGGCAAATGTTCCGCGACCGACTCCCATCCTCTAACAACATAGTGAAACGAAACGGGCCGTCCGATGGCACTTGTTCTATGTGTGGTGCGCACGAAGATGCAAACCACATTTTCTTCACCTGTCACCTAGCTCGTTTCGCTTGGAGTGCGGTCCGAGAAGCATTTAACCAAAACTGAAATCCTCACTCGGGTAGAGATCTCCGTGATATTCTCCTGTCTCATAGGGGTGGGTTTGGCCGAGTTTTTTGGAGATGCGTAGGGGCGTTCTTATGGGCTCTATGGACTACTTGGAATAAAATCACAATAGAGCAAAAATTCCCTTCTCACCCCGCTGACATAATTTTCAAATGCCATTTGTTCCTCCAGACATGGATGCCATTGGGGAAACGGCGGGACGCTGAGCGGATGCAGGAGACGATGGAGCGGATTCGACTGATCCAGATTGCTGCCCGTCACTAGCTGTGGTTGATCGTTTTGTTCTGGCCGGTGTGGGCATGTTTAGACAGCTTTATCTTTCTCAGGCCCAGGCCGGTTGCATGTTCTAACTTTGGCTTCGGCCGTGTTTCCTCTGTGTTTGACTATCTTGTATCTTGGATGTTGCCTGTTGATGGGCTTTATTAATTTAAACCCGGACGCTTCTTGCGTCTTCGTTCTAAAAAAATGAACCTTGTAAACCCGAATGGAGGGAGTAAGGAGTAGGGTAGGAAGGGAACTTGGTGCTCCCGGGTGCGAGTTCATACTTTATGCAAAAATAATTTAGTAATTCAAAAAAAGGTCATAAAAATTTGAAGCATTTTTGGAATCAACATGATCATTCATTGCATTCTTACAAAAAAAATCGACAGTGAATGACTTACATTGTAGCCTAGGTCAAAGATTCGACAAAAAACGTTATATATAAATACTATTCGCGCTATATTATCGTCATAGATTTGTCTTTTTCACCCTGAAGTCAATGAGAATCATTCCTTAGCCAATTATTTTGTATTGAGTAAAATACTTGATCATATTTAATTCCAAAAAATATTCGTTTTTTGTAGTTTTTTTTATTACTAAATTATTTGGGGCATATAGGGCTCACGCGCACCTGAGAGCACTATTTCTCGAGAGTGTGTCTCTAGTCTGTACTTCGTCTGCAATCAGATTGCAATAGTTATGGAAGCTTCCTTAAAAGAAGCTAATAGCACACGAGCATAATGGCCGTATACAAGATTCCTTATGAATGTATGAGGTAGGACAGTTCTCCTGGCTTTTGCTGTGCCTCCCAACTGTAACAGCGCAGCTAATCAGTGAGCAATCCTACCGTTGCCAATTACTCCACTAACTAGTACTAGCATGTTGGCTGCTGCTCAAATCCAGCTCTCTTTCTGATGACTTGTACACTTGTACTATCATTTCACCTGCAAAGAGTACTAGTAGCTGCAGTAGTACTTGGTGACAGTAACCACAGAGCTGGAGCAGTGTTTGTTCACTCGAGAGAAGAAGCAAAGAACAGACAGGGATGTGTAGCAAGAAGGATTTGATTCAAATTCCATGACGAGTGCTTTCACTTTTTGGAGGATTCTGATTCTTGCACTGTTGGAAAGGCCAGTCTGTTCCCCAACAACTGATGGTTGCAACATACTGAATCACCAAGGAACAGAGCAGCAATAGCGTCTTAATTGCGGAAGAGACCGTCAACGTCAGGCAAGTTAACCACGGCCCCATTCATTGGCTGATTAGTCACCATTCATAGTACCAAACAAGAGGCATCAGCACATCTTTTGTGGGCACACAGTAGAAAGTGGTGAGCACCAAGTTGCATACTCTATCAGCCTGTGACCTGCAACCATTTCCATAGAGACAGTGATGCACATATATGGAGTGAGAGTTAGACGGCGTGTCCTGTCAGGGCATCACAATATATATGCTTATTTGTACAAGCAGGAATTCAGGATTGGAACCTTCAACCGCCATCAGTTTGACACCAGAGTGACAGTAACACCGACTAAACTTGTCGAATATTAGGTCTCACTAGTCACTACATTATTCCTCAAAGAAAAAAAGGTCTCGCTACATTATTATCACATAATCTCAACAAATGTCAGTAACTCGTGGGGTCTATGATTTGAACAATCGTATCCCAGCTTATGGAGCTGGGTCAACAATGGCTTGGCAACACAGAGCATTCATGCAGCTACAACACGGAGACATATCTCATTGCAGACTGATAAACTATGACAATAGGAGCATGTTTGGTTACCTCCACCGATTTTTGGTGGTTGCATGGAAAAAACGAGCCAGGCTGAGTGGAGACTGGTTGAGGAAATACAAGGTAAAACACGACGTTTGCATTTCGTTTATGAATAGTGTGTTTATGATCTAAATATTTATGAATATTAATTGAGACTTCTCTGAACTCTTTTATGCATGATTTTTATAACTTTGTATCTCTCTTCGGTATATCCGTTCGGTTTGGCCAACTAGATTGATTTATCTTCAGTAGAAGAGGTGTTTTTTAATGGGTTCAATCTTGTGGTGTCTCACCTAGTGATAGAGTTGTAGTGAGGCACGTATTGTATTGTTGCTATTAAGGGTGAAAAGAGGGGGTTTAATCATATTGCTTGAATTTACTTTGTCTACATCATGTCATCTTACTTAAGGCGTTATCCTGTTTATCATGAACTTAATACCATAGATGCATGCTGGATAGCGGTCAATTGGTGGAGTAATAGTAGTAGATGCAAGCAGGAATCGGTCTACTTGTCAAGGATGTGATGCCTATATACATGAACATTGCCATGAATACATAATAACTATGTGCTTTTTCATCAACTGCCCAATATTAATTTGTTTACCCATCGTATGCTATGTGTTCGAGAGAGAAGTCTTTAGTGAAAACTAAGACCCTGGGTCTACTTTTATCATATTATTAAAACCAAAAATACCTTGCTACATTTTCTACTTTTATTTTATTTTACAATTTATCTATCTATCTATACAAGATTTGATCCTTGAAAATAACGAGTTCAAGGGGATTGACAACCCTCTTGCCCATGTTGGGTGCAAGTATTTGTTTTTGTGTGTGTACGTGCTGAAGAAGGGAATTTGCACGGTACTCCTATTTGCTCGATAACCTTGATTTTCACTGAGGAAAATACTTATCTCTATTGTACTGCTTTTCCCCTCCTCTTCGGGGAAAATCCCAACGTAGTTTACAAGTAGCATGGCCATTCAAGAAACCATGCACACGGAGTTCGCTCTTCAGGAGCGTGAACGGTTGAGCACCCACCTCTTTGCCTGGTACTGGCTCCCTTCTAGTGGGATTGCCGGCCATTCAAGTGGCATCTTTTAGGCGTAAAGGATCCACCTTCGTGGGTATCATGGATAAAGGTGAGTTTTAAGGTCTTCGAGCGGGCTCTCAACTTCAAATGGGAGATTGTCGTAGTCTATAGCCCTGCCGACCATCGCCGTTTTGAGGCCTTCCTCGAAGAACTCTCGAGGAAGGTCTCAGCCGCCCAACTGCCCGTGGTAGTTGGAGGCGACTTCAGCCTTATCCGCTCAACCAAAGATAAAAGCAATAATCTAGTAAACTACCCTCAAATGCAGATATCCAACAACTGCATTGCTGGTCTCAGACTCGGAGAATTAGGTAGGGTTGGTTCCAGGTTCACCTGTGCTACTTGTGAGCTATGTTGGGATTTCCCCGAAGAGGAGAGGATAATGCATTACAGTAGAGATAAGTATTTCGCTCAGTTAAGAACCAAGGTTATCAATCCAGTAGGAGAATCACACAAAGCCTCGTGAACAGCACCTGCACACACAAAAGCAAATACGTGCACCCAACGCAAATAAGGGGGTTGTCAATACCCTTGGCGATTACTTGCAAGGATTAAATCTCGTAGTGGTAGATAGATAAATTGCAAAGATAAAATAAAATAAAATAGAAAATTGTAGCTAAGTATTTTTGTGTTTTTGTATATGATAAAAGTACTCGGGATCCATAGTTTTCACTAGAGGCTTCTCTCTCGAGCACATAGCATATGCTGGGTGAACAAAGTACTGTTGGACAATTGATATAAAAGCACATAGTTATGATGATATTCAAGGAAATGATCATGTATATAGGCATCAAGTCCGAGACAACTAGAACTACTGCCTACATTTACTACTATTACTCCACCCATCGACCACTATCCAGCATATGCTTCTAGGGTATTAAGTATAAACGAATAAACCCCATCGTTTTACCCTTAATGGAAACAATACAAATACGTGTCTTGTCCCCTACTTGTTCACTTGAATATAGATCACCGCAAGATTGAACCCATCACAAAGCACCTCTCCTGCTGAAGATAATTCAATCTAGTTGGCCAAACCAAATGGATAGATCAAAGAGAAATACAAAGCTATAACAATCGTGCGTAATAAAGTTAAGAAAAACCTCCATTAATATTCATAAATATTCAGATCATAAACCCATAATTCATCGGATCCCAACAAACACACCACAAAATAATATTACATAGGATAGAAATCCAAGAACATCGAGGAGAACATTGTATTGAAGATCAAAGAGGGAGAATAAGCCATCTAGCTACTAGCTGTGGACCCGTAGGTCTGTGGTGAACTACTCACGCATCATCTCAAGGCGGCAAGGATGATGTAGAAGCCCTTCATGACCAATTCCGCCTCCGGCAGAGTACCGGAAAAGGCCTCCATATGAGATCACGGAAGAACAGAAGCTTGCGGCGGCGACAATAGTGTTTCGGGTGGTTCTCTAGTATAATGCGGTATTTGGGAGTTTATAGAGGCGTAATTAGGTCAAGAGGTGTCACGAAGGGCCACAAGCTCACCCCCCCGGGGGTGTGTGCCTGGTGAGCTCGTTGCTCCCTTGTGACTCTTCTGGTCTTCTCTAGAACCTTTGTAGCTCCCTTCCGGTCCACAAAAAACCACCGTAAAGTTTCATCATGTTTGGACTCCGTTTAATATTGATTTCCTAAAAATCCAAAAACAAGCAAACACATCAACTGGCACTGGCCACTAGGTTAATTGGTTAGGCCCAAAAAAGGATATAAAATAGCATAAAATGCATATAAAACATCCAAGATTGATACTATAATAGCATGGAACAATCAAAAGTTATAGATACATTGGAGATGTATCAACCATCCCCAAGCTTAACTTCTGCTCATCCTCGAGTAGGTAAATGATAAAAATAGAATTTTTGATGTGGAATGCTATCTAACATTTTCATCATGTAATCTTTCTTTAATGGTATGAATACTGAGATACAAATGATTGAAAGCAGTAGTCTATAATTTGATATAAAGACATCAATACTCAGGCATAGCAACAAACAATCATGCCTTTCAAATAAAAATGCTAAAGAACGCTATCCCTACAAAATCATATAGTCTTGTCATGCTTCATCTTCTTAACACAAAGTATTTATCATGTACAACCCCGATGTCAAGACGAGCAATTGGTTCATACTTTTAACGTGCTTCAGCTTTTTCAACCCCCACGCAATACATGATCGTAAACCATGGACATAGCACTATGGGTGGAATAGAATGTGCTGATAGAGATTAATAAGGGGAAGACAAAAAATAAGATAGTCTCACATCGACACGGCTAATCAACGGGCTATGGAGATGCCCATCAATGGATGTCGATGCGAGGAGTAGGGATTGCCATGCAACTGATGCACTAACAGCTATAAGTGTATGAAAGCTCAAACTGAAAACTAAGTGGGTGTGCATCCAACTTTCTTGCTCTAGAAGAACTCGGGCATTTGAGGAAGCCCAACATCGAAAAATACAAGCCAAGTTCTATAATGAAAAATTCCCACTAGTATATGAAAGTGACAACATAGGAGACTCTCTATATGAAAACATTGTTCTACTTTGAATTACAAGGGTGGAAAAGGATAGTAATATTGCCTCTTCTCTCTTTTCTATCATTGTTTTTGTTGGGCTCTTTTTGGCCTCTCTTTTTTCCTTACTGTGACAATGCTCTGATAATGATGATCATCACACTTTTATTTACATACAACTCGATACTAGAACAATATGACTATATGCATGCCTCTGGCAGTGTACCCGGATGTGCAATGATGCTAGTGTAACATGTATGATAATGATGAATGGTGGCTGAGCCACAAATACTATGTCAGCTATATGATCATGCAAAGCAATATGACAATAAAGATGTATGTCATAATAATGGAAAGATGGAAGTTGCATGGCAATAAAATCTCGGAATGGCTACAAAAATGCCATGATAGGTAGGTATGGTGGTTGTTTTGAGGAAGATATAAGGAGGCTTATGTGTGATAGAACATATCATACCATGGGTTCGGATGCAGGGGTGAAGTTTGCACCAACTCTCAGTGAGAAAGGGCAATGCACGGTACCGAAGAGGCTAGCAAATTGAGGAAAGGCGAGAGTGCATATAATCCATGGACTCACATTAGTCATAAATAACTCACATACTTATTGTAAAAGTTTATTAGCCCTCGAAGCAAAGTACTACTACGCATGCCCCTAGGGGGATAGATTTGTAGGAAAATACCATCGCTCATCGCCAACCGCCACTCATAAGGAAGACAATCAATAATAAATCATGATCCAACTTCTTAGCATAACTAGAGACCATACGTGCATGCTTCGGGAATCACAAGCCTTAACACCAATATTCTTACGATACCACAATCATTCACTAGTACCCACATATTATCATCTCGATATTGCAAAACTATTGCAAGGAATCAAACTTATCATATTCAGTGATTTACATGAAAGTTTTTATTATATCCCTCTTGAATACCTATCATATCAGGACCAATTTCATAACATGTGCATATTTCCATTACTATTTATTAGACTCTCAAAAATATATAAGTGAAGCATGAGAGTGCAACTATTTCTTTAAAATATAACCACCGCCATGCTCTAACAGATATAAGTGAAGCACTAGAGAAACTTCCTAGCTCAAAAGTTATAAGTGAAGCACATAGAGTATTCTTACAAATCGCGAATAAACGTGTATCCCTCTCAAAAGGTGTGTGCAGCAAACAATGATTGTGGCAAACTAAAACGCAAAAAAATTGAAGACTTTTATAATACAAGACACTCCAAGAAAAACTCATATCATGTGATGAATAACAATATAGCTCCAAGTAATATAACGATGGATTGTAGACAAAAGAGGGATGCCCCAAGCTTAGATGCTTAGTTCTCCTTGAATATTACCTTGGGGTTCCTTGGGAATCCCCAAGCTTAAGGTCTTGCCGCTCCTTATTCCTTCATCCATCATGATCTCACCCAAAACTTGAAAACTTCAGCACACAAAACTTAACAGAAACCTTGTGAGATCCATTAGTATAACAAGCAAATCATAAACTTTAGGTACTGTTGTAAAGCCATTCATATTTTATTATTGCATAATACCTACTATATTCTTACTTCTCCATGACTTATACCCCCTGATATAATCCATAGATTCATCAAAACAAACAAACTTGTAGCAACCCGATGGATCAGTATGCTGGCACACACAGTACATCAATGTATATATCAAAGTGCAATCACATATATAAATAACATAAAACTGATATATACCTCATAATTCTCAGCGGAAACAAACAATCGGGTGTGGAGTCCGATCAATGCCATCGGCAGGTTGAGTGTAGACCATAACCCTGAATCGTAACTTTTACTCGTCGAAGAAAAATCTGTAACATGATACGTTGCAGCCGTGTAGGTCAGTACATTGAATGTACTGGCAAGATCATTGTAAGAAAAACAGATGATAAAACTATACTATGTGCAATATGGCTTTGTGGCTTTGTGTCTGAGTTGTTTTGCATAAAAGCTGGTTTTATTTTCCCTACATCAAAGGATATAACTGGAGTCTGTACTACAGAGTTTTCTATCATGACATGGTTCCTCCAACCGATGTATCATATCCCAAACATCATAAGTTGCCCACAATTATGTTATCAGTCCAGTGTTGAGAGTTCCGAGATAGATCCAAGTCCAGAGGCTCAAATTGTCCGTAACTGGGGACACGGCTAATCGATTAGGTTTTAACCCTCTGCAGAGGTTTGTACACTTTACCCACAAGATTCGATCCCTCTTTTTACGTTCTCGCACTTCAGGGTGTTTGAGAATCAAGACGACCGAAACATGGTCTTCCAAAGAGTTCCCCTGACCAGTGTCTGGTGCGCATCCAATCCTATCGTAGTTCTACATCTGCTAGCACCGTCCCAGCCAGAGTCACAACTAAGGTCAACCAAGCCAGAGCCCATAATGACTTGTGATTTCACAGGTAAGCTTTCGGGCATCAAGTATTCTTCCGTCTCTTTTGAGTCTGGGTGAAGCTTTCCGCAAGATGTCATGGCGCTTATCCATGCATCCCGGCCATCCACTGGTTGCTCCAAGGTGCCCGTCAACCGTCCCTCACCGAGTAGTGTGTATTGAATTCTTGTCTCGAGTCGCGGCAGTGGCTTGGAGGAGGGGGTAAGGCTGAGCAGAGGCGGAGTCAGACACGGAGGCGGCGGCGCGCGGCGTGCAGCGGTGGGACTCCGGCTCGGGTTCGGTGTGGAGCGCAGTTGGGCTGGGCCGTGGCCTGGCTGGTAGCTGGGCCGGCCCAGTTCGGCGGGGAAGAATTTTTTTTGGGGATTCGGGTCGCTACAATATGGTATTAAAGCACAGGCTGACTGTAGGACGCGACCACTAGGAAAAGCCACATGATACTCTTCTCTATTCATTTCTAATCCTCCTCTATTTCAACACTATAGATGTCGGACCACAGGAGCAAGTTCACTCAGCCGGATGACGACACCCCCTTCGGATGACACTTGAAGGAAGTCATGAAATACCTGAACATCGGTCTACCAAGCTTCACCGGAACCTTCACTGCAACTTTACCAGAAGAGGAGCGCCGGAGGATCAAAGTTCGTGTTCTGGGAAGGGCTTTTGCAGCAGCTACCGAGCCCATCGAGTTTACCTTGGATGCACCAACTTGGAGATTAGGAAAGAGCATGGCCACCCACATCAGTTTTGGACGCATTTGTGAGGTGTAAAACAAGGATCTTGAAGACACCGTCTACCAGATATGTGGATGCCGGGATGAGCAATGGGAGATGATTCGCACCAGGATGGATGGATCTATTGCAGCATACATACAGGAGATGGATCAACACATTTGTCGATATGAGAATCATATGTGCGCTATTATGAAGAAGACCAAGAAGGTGATGACCAGGAATATCGATCTAGAAGAGGAACTCAAGGCAACCCACGATGTATATGAAGAGGAAATTGCTATACTACTAGAGAAGAATGAAGACCTAAAGAGGAGGTTGGGAGTACCTGAGGTGAAACCAGAATATGAAGTGAATATTCATGAGGATGACTACATCATACTATATGACACAGACAGTGATGAAGATGAAGACAATGATGAGGATGAAGACAGTGAAGATGATGCTGGTGATATTATGAGCCAATGGAGTCTTTCACTGATCAAAACTTCTAGTCGACCACCATATTACTATTAGAGTTCTTCCAAGTAGTTAGGGATCATTTGTGAGATTTTGTAATAGTAGCTTAGATCGATTTTGTGAATCTTGTTTGAAATTGAGTGGTGTGATTTGAATATGTTTGTCTCATATGCATATGGGTAGTGAAACCTCTCATTGGACCTTATTCTATTCCGCTTTCTCACCCCTCTACCCATCAGATGCTTCCGAGACGTGACCCCGGATTCACATTCCCGCCGGAGCTCACCCAGTTGATCCAACAGCAGAATGCCTTGATGCAGATGATCATCCAGAACCAAGGCAGCAACAACAACAACCTACCGCCACCACCCCCAGTTGACAACCTAGCTCGTTTCCTAAGGTTAAACCCGCCAGTGTTCTCTAGCAGCACCGAGGTGATTGTTGCTAATGATTGGCTCCGCAATATCGGGAGGGAGCTAATAAATGTTGGATGCATGGATGCGGAGAAAGTGTGCTTTGCTGCACATCAGCTTGATGGACCCGCAGCCTCTTGGTGGGAGAATTTCACCGCCACCTACCCCATTTCCACAGTTACATGGGATCAGTTTCAGCAGGCCTTCCGCACCGCACATGTCTCAGCTGGAGTCATGAGTTTGAAGAAGCATGAGTTCTGCAACCTACGCCAGGGGAGTCATATGGTGGGGCCGTATGTGGATGAGTTCAGCAAGTTATCTTGCTATGCCCCAGATGATGTGGCCACAGATGCCACGAAGCAGGAGAAATTTCTTGAGGGACTCAGTGATGAGCTGAGTATGCAGTTGATGGTGGCAACCTTCAACAACTACCAGGATCTAGTAGACAGGGCCCTCATGATTGAAGGCAAGAAGCAGCAAATAGAGAGCCGCAAGCGGAAGTATGGAGAGGGGAAGTACAACTCTGGAGCTCAGCAAAAGCCCCGCTATTCTCCATACTCGGGAGGACACACTCATGATAACCATGGAGGACATAACCATGGGGGCCATTCACACAATGGAAGTTCACACAAGCATAGTGGCCCAAAGAATGGTTATGGGAATGGAGGAAGCAACAGTCAGAGCCGTTCCAACCCCGCGACACCCACAAAGAAAGATCTGAGTCACATTACCTGTTTCAAGTGCGGGAAACACTAAGCCACTGAATGTCCCAAGGCAAAGAATGGTAATGGCAATGGAAGCTCTGGAAAGAAGCCCAAGCCTTTCACCAGAAGTCAGGTGAATCACGTCAATGTGGAGGAAATTGACGAGCAGCCCGACGCAGTTGTTTGTAAGGTTTTGATAAATGCATTTACAGCCCTTGTTCTTTTTGACACTAGTGCATCGCATTCATTCATATCAAGGGGATTTGTGGACAATTTAAGTTGCCAACCATAGCCCTTAAGTCACCTATGTTAGTGAGTTCCCCAGGAGCAGAGCATATGGCTAGTCGGGGAAGTTATCAGTTGCCATTAACCATAGGTAGACACGTTTTCCCCACAGACCTGATTATCCTGGAGTCACAAGGATTGGATGTGATCCTAGGTATGAATTGGCTATCCAAGTACAAGGGAAACATCAATTGTGCCAGTAAATCGATTCTTCTCACCACCCTAGAAGGAAAACGGATAAAGTATGTGTCTAGGCATGTGCCAAGGAGGACTCAAGTGAATTCCCTTTCGGGAGTTGTAGCAGTTGTGAAGGATTATCCCGATGTATTCCCGGAGGAATTACCAGGCATGCCACCAGACCGAGACATAGAGTTTCTGATCGAATTGTTGCCACGCACCAGACCAATATCCAAGAGACCGTATCAGATGCCTGCCAATGATCTGGAGGAAATTAAGAAGCGGATTTAGGAATTATTGGAGAAAGGTTATATTCGACCAAGTTCATCACCTTGGGGAGCCCCAGTGCTTCTAGTCGAGAAGAAGGAAGGATCCTTGAGAATGGTTGTTGATTATCGTGCGTGGAATGAGGTGACGATCAAGAACAAATACCCTCTGCTGATGATCAATGATTTGTTTGACCAGCTGCAGGGAGCTAAAGTTTTCTCCAAGATCTATCTTCGGTCAGGATATCACTAGCTGAAGATCCGAGAGCAGGATATACCTAAGATAGCTTTTACCACCAGGTATGGGCTTTATGAGTATATGGTTATATCATTTTGTTTGACTAATGCCCCTGGCTATTTCATGAGTATGATGAACAAGGTATTCATGGAGTTCTTGGACAAGTTCGTCGTGGTGTTCATTGACGATATATTGGTCTATACGAAGAATGAAGAACACAAGGAACATTTGCGCTTGGTTCTCGAGAAGCTCAGAGAACATCAGTTATATGCCAAGTTCAGCAAATGTGAGTTTTGGTTGAAGGAAGTTGGATTTCTTGGGCATGTTATATCAGGAGAAGGAATAGCAGTAGACCCTACCAAGGTTGAAGCCGTCACCGAATGGATAGCACCCACCTCACTTGGAGAGATATGCAGTTTCCTTCGACTCGCAGGTTATTATCGGAGTTTGTTGAGAATTTCTCCAAGATCGCGAAGCCCATGACGGAGTTATTGAAGAAAGACACCAAGTTTAATTGGACCGAGGATTGTGAGGCTAGTTTTCATGAGTTGAAGAAACGTTTGGTTACAGCCCCAGTGCTAATTCTCCCAAATATATGCAAGGATTTCCAAGTATATTGCGACACTTCTCGTCAGGGACTTGGAGGCGTTCTTATGCAAGAAGGAAGAGTAGTTTCATATGCCTCATGTCAGCTTCGATCTCATGAGTTGAATTATGCCACGCATGATTTGATGTTAGCAGCCGTACTGCATGCGCTCAAGACCTGGAGGCACTTTCTCATCGGAAATCATTGCGATGTTTACACGGCTCATAAGAGTCTGAAATACATCTTCAAGTAGAAGGAGTTGAACCTCAGGCAGAGGAGATGGTTGGAGCTCATAAAGGATTATGACATGAGATTGCATTATCACCCAGGAAAGGCCAATGTGATGGCAGATGCTTTGAGCCGCAAGAGTCATGTTAATACTCTCATAACCGGAGGGTTACCTCAGGAGTTAGCAGATGATCTCCGAGAACTTCATTTGAAGATAATTTCGAGAGGTTTTGTTTCGGCATTGGAAATTCAGTCCACCTTGCTAGGAAAGATCCGAGAAGCCTAGAAGACGGACAAGGAGATTGCAGATATAAAAGAAAGGATGAGTAAAGGTAAGGCTAAAGGTTTTCGTGAAGATGAGCACGAAACTTTATGGTTTGAGGATCACATCTATGTGCCCAATGATCCCGGGATCAGGAAGTTAATTCTTCAGGAGGCTCATGATTCTCCTTACTCGATTCACCCAGGCAACACCATGATGTATCTGGATTTGAAGGAGAGTTTCCGGTGGACAGGTATGAAGAAGGATAATGCCGAGTATGTAGCAGTATGCGACGTATGTCAAAGGGTTAAGGTAGAACATCAGAAACCAACAGGATTACTTCAGCCTTTGCCGATACCCGAATGAAAATGGGATAATCTTGGCATGGATTTCATCATCGGATTGCCCAGGACTCGTTCAGGTTATGACTCCATCTGGGTTGTAGTTGATCGCTTGACCAAGGTGGCCCACTTCATCCCCGTGAAAACCACTTATACGAGCACTAAGTTGGCAAAGATATAATGACTAGGATCGTATGTCTGCATGGAGTTCCGAGGACCATCGTATCAGATAGAGGAACACAGTTTACTTCAAAGTTTTGGAATCAGTTACACGAAACTTTGGGTACCAGGCTAGAGTTTAGTACAGCCTTTCATCCGTAGACAGATGGGCAGACCGAGAGAGTCAACCAGATTCTGGAGGAAATGTTGAGAGCTTGTGCGCTAGATTATGGATCTAGTTGGGATGATAATTTAACATATATAGAGTTCTCATATAACAACAGCTATCAAGCCAGTTTGAAGATGGCCCCTTTAGAAGCTTTGTACGGAAGGAGGTGCAGGACACCATTGATGTGGGATGAAGTTGGAGACCGACAGTTGTTCGGACCAGATTTAATCAGAGATTCTGAGGAGAAGGTCAGGTTGATCCGTGATAGACTCAAGATAGCCCAGTCCAGGCAGAAGAGCTATGCCGAGACAAAACGCAAGGAGGTAACCTATGAAGTTGGAGACGCAGCATATCTTCGTGTGTCGCCACTTCGAGGAGTTAAACGATTTGGAGTCAATGGAAAGTTAGCACCCCAATTTTTGGGACCGTACAGAGTCTTGGAACGTATGGGTGAAGTTGCCTACAAGTTGGAATTACCTGAAGGTTTGTCAGGAGTTCATGATGTGTTTAACGTTTCCCAGTTGAAGAAGTGCCATGCAGAGATTTCTGATATTCCTCTGAGAGATACAGTGCCTCTGGAAGCAATTCAGTTGGAGAGTGACCTGACATATGAGGAGAAACCCGTCAAGATTCCCGAGTTCGCCAACCGAGTTACTCGCAACAAGGTCATCAAGTTTTGCAAGGTTCAGTGGAGTCACCATACTGAGGAGGAAGCCACCTGGGAGCGCGAAGAAGACCTCCGCAAGGAGCACCCACACCTTTTTGCTAGCCAACCCGAATCTCGAGGGCGAGATTCATCTTAAGGGGGGTAGGTTTGTAACATCCCAATTTTCAATTTGGATGTTATTTATAGATCATTCATATGCATCCATGATTTATGCATTTTTTTCTTGCATTTATTTTATTTGAATTTGATCCTAGAAACCTTAAGCAACTCAAGGACCAATTGAGAGAGTTGAAGGTTTCCCAAAAATCCATCTTTGAGTTTTCAAAATTTGGAAAATTGGATCAAATTATTTTATTCAAAATTCTTTTCCAATTATAGCAAATAAATAAAGTAAAGAGAGAAGATAAAAGGACTTCTTCAAAAACAACAAAGAAATATTGGAAGTGAAGTTTGAATTTTTGAATATTTTATTTGATTTTTTGCAGGTTTATTTATTTTATTGCGGAGTTTATTAGTACTAAAAATGTATTTTCAAAACTTGCGTTTTTAGGCCAGAAAAATGTTCACAAGGTCATATATGAGGCCATATAATTAAGTGAACTTTTCTGTTATTTTAAGATATATATTTATTATAGTTTTCATACTTTTTCTCTCCCTGGAAATATGTTTAAAAAATTCTTCCCCGTCGAACTGGACCGGCCCAGCTACCAGCCAGGACGCGGCCCAGCCCAGCCACGCGCCGTGCCGACCCGAGCCGGAGTCCCGACGCCGCACGCCGCGCGCCGCCGCCGCCGTGTCCGACTCCGTCTCCGCTCCGCCTTGCCCCCTCCTCTAAGACACCGTCGCCCCTGGCCTTTATAAGGCACCGCGTTGGACCCCCCTTATCCTCATCACAGCAGCCGCCGCCGCTGCATTGCCTCGCAGCCACCGCCGCCGTCGAAGTCGTCACAGCCGCCGCTGCATCACCCGCAGCCACAGCCGCCGCCGCACTCTGCCGCCGACCTCACCGCCGCACTCCGCCATCGCCACCCAGGCTCAAAGGGATCATATGATATTTCATGCCTAGAAACTTCTGTGTGTAGCCACAAGCCATTATGGGCTCTGGCATAGTTGAGTAAGTTGTGTGACCTCTTTCCATGGTAGACTAGCTGATGTAGTGGGAAAGTAGGTGTACCGGTCTACCCATGGTTTAGAGGGAATACTTCAGAAAGGCTATGTCTCAATCTTCCGATCATGGTTGTGGCCGAGTCTTGTGGGGAAAAGTGTGCAAACTTCTGCAGAGTGTACAAACTAATCATGATTAGTCATGTCCCCGGTTATGGACAATTTGAGTATCTGGAAGTGAATTATTTGTTGATCTCGTCACTCTTTAATTAATGTATTGGGTTTATTATTTATACTTGGTAATTTTGGGAATTGAATTGGAGGAACCTTCTCAATGTTGGCATAAACTTGGTAGTAAATAAAAAATGTATTCCTTTGTTTTAGGGAAAAAATTAGCTTTATACAAAAAATTAAACTTAGAGCCTCCACTAGCCAAATATGCATGTAGTTATAATCTCTTTCATTCATTGCTCTATAGTGTGACTTTGCCAGCATATTGCATGTGCTGACCTACACGGCTGCAACGTCTCATGTTGCAGAGTTTTCCGACGAAGAATAAGGTGCGCCAAGTCATTGTCATGCACTCAGTTTTGCCGTGGAGTTGATGGACTCATTTATCTTCGAAGCTTCCGCAGTTATTTTATTATTGTTGGTCTTTAGCCATATTTTTGTAATAAATACTTTTTATGAGGACCTCGATGTAATAAGTGTGTGATTGAACTCTGTTATAAATCCTTGAGTATTATGTGTGTCAGCATACCGATCCAGGGATGACACTTAAGTTCAGAGACTTTGATCCATTGGGATTCGGGTCGCTACACTCCTCGACAACAATTTTGGTGGCCTCAGCCTCGGCATCCTTGGCGGTCTCCTTGACGACAGCGTCGACGTCCGTCTGGTCCGTCGAAGGTGGGTCTGGAAAGCAAAAAGAAGAATGAAGCGAAGCCAAAAATTAAAGTTCAGAGCAAAGAAAAGAAAGAAAACCGCATGGTAAAGATGGCGAGGGCCGGGAGGCGAGCAGCCTACCTGTGCCGAGCTGAGAAGAAGTGGTTCCCTCCCCGGCAACGTTCATTGCCGGGATGGAGCCACCAACGCTTGTGCCCACCACCACTTCCTCCATGCGCGTGGGCTCGTCGATGGATGCCCTTGTTGGGGACACCCTTCTGGGTGGCGTGGTTGATGGGGGCGGCATGTCGGGGGTGGCCCTCAGTAGCTCCTCCTATTGCCGCTTTCCTCCTGTGAACCCGGCAAGGTCGGCATTAAAGATACACACTCCAACACCCGCCAGTGGAAAATGAGTAACAGACTGATGCTGGGGGCTAGAGTTGGGGCTGCATTGAGGGCTGGTATCCAGGCTGATCACGATCATCCCCGATGCACGTGAAGTGCTTGCCGGGGGCTTGTCGTCCGTCAAAGCCTTGGATCTCTTCGCCACCCGCTGAGCCAGCGTCTTCGTGTCACTGCAAAGACAAGATCAACTCAAGATAAAATTATCTAAATAAAGGATCAGGGAATGAATGGGAAGGCAAGGTTCTTACTCGTCTTCCTCTTCTGGCCTCCTCTTCATCTTCGGGCTAAAGGACCCGAGGTCAAAATCAGCCACTGGTACGGTGTCCGTCGAGGAAGGAGGAGGAGGAGATAGGGTCCTTGGCTTCTTGGTCGAGGAGGAGGCGGCGGCGCGCTTGGTTGAGGAGGAGGCAGCGGTCGCAGCCTTCTTCGCCGCCTCCGCGGCCGCGCGCCTCGTCTGGCACATGGGTTGCGCCTTGGCCTCCTACCGCTATGTGGCCTTGCCGGGCCGGACTGGCTCGCCGGAGCCGACCCGCTGTAGCACGTGCCTCTTCTTTGGGGCCGACGTCTCATCCGCGTTAGATCCCTCCTCAGTCAACTCCTCAGCCGCCTCCTCAGCAAGGGGGACCCCGGCGCCGGCACCACTGGGCTCCCTGGCAGACCCCGTCCACTCGGCAAACTTCTTCTCCTCTTCGGCCTCTTCGGCCTTGTCCTCCATGGTGCCAAGGCTGCCGACCTCCTTGGCAAGTGTTGCGTCCTCCACCCTGGCAGCAATGTACACCACCTCTTCTGTGGTGGTAGGGCGGATGAGCTGCGGCTCGGCACGGACGTATGTCTCCGACAAGTTGTCGAAGAACTTCTGCACCAGCTTCGCTTTTGGCTCGACCCAGGTCGAATCGAGGCCGTGTGCGCTGAACACTGGCATCATGGCGATGATGGTGGTCAGACAAGAATTGTTGCTCAACGGGACCACCCCCGCTGGCAACCTGAACGGATTATCAGCCTTGCCGGTCTTGGTGGCCTTGCCGGACTTCTCGACCTTGCCGGTCTCGTCAACCTTGAGCTGAAAAAGCCTCCGGCAGAGATGCGCTTGTTGTATCACCGTGAAGTTATAATTCAGGCCGGGGCGAAGCCTCATGATGTCGGACGCATTCTGGAAGTCCCAGGCCAGTCTCCCCTTATTGTGCAAAGGATCAATGCGGCGGCGGATGAAGGCGGCCCCAATCATCTCGAGCGTGAGCCCGGCCGAGGTGAGGCGATGGATCCTGGTGGTGGCAACCGTGCACTTCTTGTCGTCGGCGTCAAGCTCGCCCCAGTCATTGCCGCAGACCGGCGACCTCCGACGGACCTGGCAGAACTCCTGCGGATCCTTCTCCTTGATCTAGCACCACCGCCCCGCCATTCGTCCTACTTATCCTTCGTGGAACCCTTCGGGTACGTACCCTTGCTCAAGGACTTTGGAATCCAAGTGACGCACCCGGAGATGGCGCCCCCTGCCTGGATATGAGGCACGAAGTAGTGGCAGAAGAGCGTCGTGTTTGGATGCACCCCAGCAAAGCCCTCGCAAAGGTGGGCGAAGAAGGCCATGCATGCCACGACATTCGGCGTAAAATCCAGAAGGTGGAAACCGTAGGTGTGCATGATGCTGTTGAAGAAATCGAAGAAAGGGGGCAGAGCCAGCAGGAGAAGTAATAAAAAAGAGGGTATTTGTCTGGACCTGGCTTGGCGAAGGGAGCGGGGATGATGGCCGTGGCAGGATGCCCCGCCGTCTCTCTCCCCACAGGCACTTAAATTTTTCCCTGAGGGTGAGCGCATTGACCGTCAAGACGAAGAGGGCGTGCTTATTCCACAACTTCACCAGCTCGCCCTCCGGCACCTCCTTCCCCTCGGCGGCCTTGGCCACTCCCTTGCACTTGCTTGCCTTGGGCGCCATGGCAGCTGAGAAGGGGCGAGGAATCAAGAAGCAATAGAAGCGCGGTGGCGGCGAGCAGATGCGAGAACTCTGGTTTGCGCTAGAGGAAGAAGAGGGGAACGGTGGTTCCTAGATTGGGAAGGGCATAGAGGGTAAATGAGCAGCGCCCCTATGGATTCCTCTTTTTATGGGGAAGGTGCGGGCCGCCTCTTTACTATTTACTACGAGGTGACGCAGGCATGCAGCGGCCGTTCCACGCACGACCCCACGTCATGCACTCAATGCAGATCGTGGGGAAGCACAACTGACGAAGAATTGACAACGGTTAAATCTCTGCCACACGCGCCCGTGCATTGTTTTGGGCCTGGCCCAACTATGCTTCGCGCTTATGTGTGGCGCAGGCCCGGGGGCTCCTGTCGGTGTATAAAAGTATGGGCTCTTCTGTACCCCTTACTTGTGCACGGGCAGTCGTAGCCACGCCTGCGGTAGGGCTTGATGGAGCACCAGAAGGACAAGATACAAGACTACCAAGACAACATTCAAGACAGTGAACAAAGAGCAGAGGACAAGCTGGACCTCCCGCGGCAACATCCTTGCCGGGCGGCTTGCATAGCCCCGGAAAGCTCCTTGCCGGGGCAACCCATGAAGAACCAGCAAGGCCATCACCCTTGAGACTAAGAGCTCTGACATCATCGACAACGTCAAAGCCAAGGCTCGGGTGCGCGTGCATAGTGGCATGCAAATCATTGTGAAGACTGGTGGACTTCCAGTCTACAAGGAGACCAGAAGACGAAGCACCCAGTAAGGCCCTTTTCGAGGACGACTGTGAGGCCCCCGGCAAGACCCTTGCCGGGGACGATTACGGGGCCACAACCAGGCCCACACTCGATGAGGTTCTTGCCACCTCATGCCCGTTCCAGCGCGACGGCTAGCTTGCCAACTAGGCAGACGCCTGATGACCCACAAGTATAGGGGATCTATCGTAGTCCTTTCGATAAGTAAGAGTGTCGAACCCAACGAGGAGCAGAAGGAAATGATAAGCGGTTTTCAGCAAGGTATTCTCTGCAAGTACTGAAATAAGTGGTAACAGATAGTTTTGTGATAAGATAAATTGTAATGAGCAACAAGTAAAAAGAGTAAATAAAGTGCAGCAAGGTGGCCCAATCCTTTTTGTAGCAAAGGACAAGCCTGGACAAACTCTTATAATAGGAAAAGCGCTCCCGAGGACACATGGGAATATCGTCAAGCTAGTTTTCATCACGCTCATATGATTCGCGTTCGGTACTTTGATAGTTTGATATGTGGGTGGACCGGTGCTTGGGTGCTGTTCTTGCTTGAACAAGCATCCCACTTATGATTAACCTCTATTGCAAGCATCCGCAACTACAACAAAAGTATTAAGCTTCTGTTACTCTAGCAACCCATCATCTACTTATTACTTCCCAATGCCTTCCTCTAGGCCGAAATAATGGTGAAGTGTTATGTAGTCGACGTTCACATAACACCACTAGAGGCTAGACAACATACATCTTATCAAAATATCGAACGAATACCAAATTCACATGGCTACTAATAGCAAGACTTCTCCCTTGTCCTCAGGAACAAACGTAACTACTCACAAACCATATTCATGTTCATAATCAGAGGGGTAATAATATGCATAAAGGATCTGAACATATGATCTTCCACCAAATAAACCAACTAGCATCAACTACAAGGAGTAATCAACACTACTAGCAACCTACTTGCACCAATCCCGGACTTGGAGACAAGAATTGGATACAAGAGATGAACTAGGGTTTGGAGATGAGATGGTGCTGGTGAAGATGTTAATGGAGATTGCCCTTCCCGATGAGAGGTGCGTTGGTGATGACGATGGTGATGATTTCCCCTCCCGGAGGGAAGTGTCCCCGGCAGAACAGCTCTGCCGGAGCCCTAGATTGGTTCCGCCAAGGTTCCGCCTCGTGGCGGCGGAGTCTTGTCCCGAAAGGTTGCCTTCTATTTTTTTCTCATCGAAAGACTTCATATAGGAGAAGATGGGCATCGGAGAGCCACCAGAGGGCCCACGAGGTAGGGGGCGCGCCCCCTACCCTCGTGAGCAGGGTGTGGGCCCCCTGGCCTTCATCTTTGGCGACGATTTTTCTTTATTTATTTTAAGATATTCTATGGAGTTTCAGAACTTTTGGAGTTGAGCGGAATAGGTCTCCAATAATTGCTCCTTTTCCAGCCCAGAATTCCAGCTGCCGGCATTCTCCCTCTTCATGTAAACCTTGTAAAATAAGAGAGAATAGCCATAAGTATTGTGACATAACGTGAAATAACAGCCCATAATGCAATAAATATTGATATAAAAGCATGATGCAAAATGGATGTATCAACTCCCCCAAGCTTAGACCTCGCTTGTCTTCAAGCGAAAAGCCGATAACAATAAATATGTCCTCATGTTTAGAAGTAGAGGCGTCGATAAAAATAAAATACGGATATGAAGGCATCATGATTATTTCCATAACAGCAACATATATAGATTTTGTCAGATGATTACTTATGTTCAAGTGATGATCTTTTCACACTGCAAAGGTATGAATCAGAAACCTTATTGAGCACCAACAAATTATAACCTCAGTCATTGAAGCAATTGAAATTTATCATAACATCGGAAAGAGTCTATGTCAGAGCTTAAAAGCAAGTCCACATACTCAACTATCACTTAGTCCTTCATAATTGCTAACACTCACGCAATACTTGTGGTTACAGAGTTTTTATCGGACATAGAGAAAGATAGGGTCTTATAGTTTTGCCCCACAACCTTTTACCTCAAGGGTAATGTCAACAATAATAATTCATGCTCCCCTACATCCAATTAGATATATATATCATGTTCTTTCCAACATGCTGAGCTTGCCAAAGGATAAAATGAAAAAGGAAAGGTGAAGATCACCGTGACTCTTGCATAAGGTAGAGGATAATAATAAAAGATAGGCCCTTCGCAGAGGGAAGCAGAGGTTGTCATGCGCGTTTAGGGTTGATGCACAAAATCTTAATGCAAAAGAACGTCACTTTATATTGCCCCTTGTATATGGACCTTTATTATGCAGTCCGTCGCTTTTATTACTTCCACAACAAGTTCGTACAAAGCTTATTTTCTCTGCACTAATAAGTCATGCATAGTTAGAGAGCAATTTTTATTGCTTGCACCGATGACAACTTACTTGAAGGATCTTACTCAATCCATAGGTAGATATGGTGGACTCTCATGGCTGAACTGGTTTAAGGGTATTTGGAAGCACAAGTAGTATTTCTACTTGGTGCTGAGAATTTGGCTAGCATGAGGGGGAAAGGCAAGCTCAACACATTAGAGGATCCATGACAAAATACTTTATCTCAGATGTAAGAAAACATAACTCATTATGTTGTCTTCCTTGTCCAACCTCAACTCTTTAGCATGTCATATTTTAATGAGTGCTCCCAATCATAAAAGATGTCAATGATAATATATCTATATGTGAAACCTCTCTTTCCTTATTGCTTCCTATTAATTGCAACGATGACCAAAGCTATATTTGCCAACTCCCAACAACTTTTAATCATCATACTCTTTCTATGTGAAGTCATTACTTTCAATAAGATCAATATGAACTCTTTGATTCTTTTTATTCTTTTTCTTCTTTCTATTTACCCAAGATCAAATCAAGCCCTTGACTCAACACTAATCTTTATTATATAGCTCACAGACTCGATTACAAAGAAGGATCATAAAGCAAAACTCAAAACTAGATCATGCCATGACTTTATTCTACTAAATCAAGATACTACTAAAAGGATCGAACTAAGAAAAACGGTAAAGATAGGAGTTGTGATGGTGATACGATACCAGGGCACCTCCCCCAAGCTTGGCAGTTGCCAAGGGGAGTGCCCATACCCATGTGATTATGTCTCCTTCTTTGTTGTTGACGATGGAGGTGTGTTGATGATGCAGGCTTGTCATCCACCTTCCATGGCATAGGCTCACCATCATAGAAGGATGATTGAGTCTCTGGAATTCTCAAATCTGCAGCCAAACTCATCCTTTTGAATCTATATTCATACTCATAGTTTTGATTTTGCAGATCATAGATTTGGGCTTGGAGGTTCTCGATCTTCTCATGTAGCTTGAAGATGGCATCCTCGATGTTCTTGGCATCCGGCTCGTAGTTGTTGGTGAACTCCGCGAGCATCTTGTGGCTAGCGTTGATTCCACGCTCCACCATCCCCTGGCACTTGAAAACTTGTTGCTCCATCGCTTCGAGCCTTGACTCCACGCTTCCGGTTCCCTTTGGTCCCTCAACATCACGGATGTGCAGCAACCCATCACGCATCTCAATGGTTTGAGGGTGTCGCAGCACCTCCGCGAGGTAAGGGCAGATCACCTTCTCGAAGAACTTGTCCTTGGAAGCACTTGGGGTCATCATGATGATCTAGACCTGTCAGAAAAACAGCTTGAAACAAGAACAGGGGAGATTTGCCTGATACGAGAGTCAAAACCTTCGGGAGAATATATAATGAATTTTTACCGACCAAAATACATATCGTGCAAGAAAACGGAGTCCGGAGGGCACACGAGGTGCTCACGAGGTAAGGGGCGCGCCCAGGGGGTAGGGCGCGCCCTCCACCCTCGTGGAGGCCTCGTGTCCTTCCCGGACTGCTACTTATTTTTCTATTTTTCTAAATATTCCAAAACGGAGAAATATTGCCTTAAAAATTGTTTTGGAGTCGGTTTACTTACCGTACCACATACCTATTCCTTTTCGGAGTCTGGAACGGTCTGGAAAGTGTCCCTTATGTATTCCTCCGGGGTTATGGTTTCAATAATATTGGTTCCAACATTTATAAGATTACCTGAGATATAGTGTTTGATCCTTTGACCGTTTACCACCTTAGGATTTGTGCCTTCGAAGTTGTTGATTTTTATGGCACCGGAACGATAGACCTCCTCGATAACGTAGGGACCTTCCCATTTAGAGAGAAGTTTTCCTGCAAAAAATCTTAAACGAGAGTTGTATAGCAATACATAATCACCTACATTAAACTCACGCTTTTGTATCCTTTTGTCATGCCATCTTTTAACTTTTTCTTTAAACAACTTGGCATTTTCGTAAGCTTGGGTTCTCCAATCATCAAGTGAGCTAATATCAAATAACCTCTTCTCACCGGCAAGTTTGAAATGATAGTTGAGCTCTTTAATAGCCCAATATGCCTTATGTTCTAGTTCGAGAGGTAAGTGACATGCTTTTCCATAAACCATTTTATATGGAGACATACCCATAGGATTCTTATATGCAGTTCTATAGGCCCATAATGCGTCATCCAGTTTCTTGGACCAATTCTTTCTAGACCTATTAACAGTCTTTTGCAAAATTAATTTGAGCTCTCTATTACTCAATTCTACTTGACCACTAGACTGCGAGTGATATGGAGATCCAATTCTATGATTAACGTCATATTTAGCAAGCACTTTACGGAAAGCACCATGAATAAAGTGTGAATCACCATCAGTCATTAAATATCTAGGGACTCCAAACCTCGGAAAAATAACTTCCTTAAGAATTTTAATAGAGGTGTTATGATCAACACCACTAGTTGGAATAGCTTCTACCCACTTAGTAACGTAATCAACAGAAACTAAAATATGTGTATATCCATTAGAGGCAGGAAAAGGTCCCATATAATCAAAGCCCCAAACATCAAATACTTGTCACGCCCAAGATGCGACCCTATCCTAAAGGAACTCAAAGGTCCTACCAAGGATAGAAGCGCGTCTTGAAGACGCTTTTGCAAGGTGGATATCATTACATTAACATTACATAATATATGGGGATACATACAAGAGGCATACAATGCCACACGAATACAACATCATCATTCATAAGAGCACCATCCGGCTATGGATGAAACATAAACAGAAACTCAAACGACATCCACCCTGCTAGCCCAGGCTGCCGACCTGGAACCTATCCCCTGATCAAAGAAGAAGCAGAAGAAGAACTCCAAAACAAGCAAACATCGCTCTCACGTCATGATCATCGCAATACCTATACCTGCAACTGTTGTTGTAGTAATCTGTGAGCCACGAGGACTCAGCAATCCCATAACCATGGGTATCAAGAACTAGCAAAGCTTAATGGGAAAGGAAGGGGTAAAGTGGTGAGGTTGCAGCAGCGACTAAGCAAGTATGGTGGCTAACATACGCAAATAAGAGCGAGGAGAGAAGCAAACAGAATGGTCGTGAAGCTAGCAATGATCAAGAGGTGATCCTGAACTTCTACTTACGTCAAACATAACCCAAAACCGTGTTCACTTCCCGAACTCCGCCGAGAAGAGACCATCACGGCTACACACGCGGTTGATGCGTTTTAATTCGAATCAGGTGTCAAGTTATCTACAACCGGACATTAACAAATTCCCATCTGTCCATAACCGCGGGCACTGCTCTCAAAAGTTTATACCCTGCAGGGGTGTCCCAACTTAGCCCATGATAAGCTCTCGCGATCAACGAAGGATATTCCTTCTCCCAGGAAGACCCGATCAGTCTCGGAATCCCGGTTTACAAGACATTTCGAAAATGGTAAAACAAGACCAGCAAAGCCGCCCGATGCACCGACAATCCCGATAGGAGTTGCACATATCTCGTTCTCAGGGCAACACCGGATGAGCAATCCGTACAACTAAAACCAGACCTCAAGTTTCCCTGAGGGGGCGCTGCAAAGGGCTCTGGTTCGGACCAACACTTAGACAAGCATTGGCCTGGGGGGCTAAAATAAAGATGACCCTCGAGAGAGCGACTCCCAAGGGAAAAGTAGGTGGTGGTGAGGCAAATGGTAAAACCAAGGTTGGGCCTTGCTGGAGGAGTTTTATTCAAAGCGAACTATCAAGGGGGTCCCATAAATCACCCGACCGTGTAAGGAACGCAAAATCCGAGAACATAATACCGGTATGACGGACACTAGGGCGGCAAGAGTGGAACAAAACACCAGGCATAAGGCCGAGCCTTCCACCCTTTACCAAGTATATAGATGCATTAATTAAATAAGAGATATTGTGATATCCCAACATAATCATGTCCACCATGGAGCAATCTTCAACTTCACCTGCACCTAACAACGCTGTAAGAGGGGATGAGCAGAGCGGTAACATAGCCAAGCAACGGTTTGCTAGGAAGGGTGACAAAGGTTAGAGGCTGACATGGCAAATTGGGAGGCTTGAAGAGCAAATGATAGGCAGCGCAGCAAAGCAATAGAACGAAGCAACTAGCATAGCAATGATAGTAGTGAGATCCAGGGTAGCTGTCATCTTGCCTGAAATCCCGCAAGGAAGAAGAACGAGTCCATGAAGAAGATGAAGGCACGAAGACGAACCAAGCGTAGACGAACGGATCCTCACGATCGCAACGAAACAGGAACTATCGATAAGAAGCACACAACAAGGTAAACACACCACACATAGACAAGACATGATGCACAACCAAGCATGATGCATGACAAAGCTACATGAGGCTACTCATGGCAAGAGATGATGCAAACAAGAGCAACACATCAAGGCAAGTTTAAATGAGGCCGGGAACAGCATATACAAATCCGGTAAGTCCTCATATGCAAATTTAGAAGTTGGTCCAGAACTTAATAAACCTTATGTTCAATTTGTTAAACAGCAAGTTAAGATGCACCAAGATGATCTACACAAAATTCTAGTCAAGTTACATATAAAGTTCATTTAATTCGGAGCTACGGCCTGGAAGATATGAGCAAAACAAGTTAAACATGGCATTGATGTAAAATGCATACAAACATCAAGCAAACACCTCAAAACAAGGATGCAACATGAGAATATGAAACAACATGCAAAATCAAGCAAGTTTCATATAGAGCACACTCAAAACGGAGCAACGGTTCAACACATACACTATACAAGTCATAACAACAATCTGTCCAAAACAGCAACTAGGCATATTGCAAGCATCAAGACAACATGCTACAGTACCACAATATGAAAACAAGAGGCATGAACATGATGTACAGGTAATGCATGACAAAACATGAACACTGAGCTATCTCCAGAAATCAATAGAACATGCTCAAAATGACATGGCAAGCTTGCATATATTAACAGTTTCAGACTTAGCAGAAATAACATCAGGTTGCAATGTTTAGAGCTATCAAACGACATGTTACAGGAACTTATCATGGCAAACAAAGGCATGGCATGAATCTACTAATTGCATAGAACAAAAGTCCTTTACTGACCATGAGCCAAAAGGATCAGAAGATATGATGGCACCCATGTAAACATGGCAAGTTATATGACAGATTCATACATTGGCAGGAACAACAATAAGTAGGCATGTTGGTGAGTTTGAACCACTCACCACAGAGCAATACATGGCATGAAAAGGCAACCAACAGTAAGAATACATGTTTATGAAGCTAAGCATGGCAAGATCAAGTTCATAGGGTACATGGATCACTAACAACAAACATGGCAACATTGAACATAATGTTAACAGGTTGACAACAACATTATTTAGCAAGTTTGGAGCTAGATAACAACATGTTAAAGCAGGCTACAAATGCAACCAAGGGGCATGAATGGATAGAGAATGACATGTATAACAAATCATCCTTAGTGAACATCTCCAGATTATGCATAGAATGACTTGTAGCAGCAGGTTTACATAGCAACAAAATATAACAGAAACAACCTAGCAAAACAGTAACAGCAAGTACCCTACTTAACAAGCTTGATGCACTCACTACACAACTCACAAAAATACATGCATGGCACCTCTGTGAAGATGGCATGGCATAGATCAAAATTCATGTAGAGCTTATGTTCATAGGATGCACACATCAAACATGGCAAAAAATATGACAAATCATCAAGTTATAGCAGTTTCAGCAGAATAACATCATATAGCACTCTTGCAACGAAGATTCAGGCATCAATATGGACTCAAATGAACATGATGCAATGGAATGAAATGAAGTACTCGTCGAGTCAAACAATTCGACATATTACACTCACAAAACGGAGCAGTATGCACAAAGTTATGATGCAATGAAAATGGCATGATAATGTCAAAATCTTAGGGACTTAGGAATTTCGGGGTCAACCTTCGTGGACTGGATCTGGATTTGGGGTTCGTTGCATGCAAACCGAGGATGGCCGGGGTTCTCGCCGGAGAGCGGTCGGAGGGAGGTCGCAGGAGGCGGCCCCGGCCCAGATCTCGCCGGATCCGGCCGGCGGCGAGCTGGGACGGCGACGGGGCGGGGAG